>NC_037673.1:45390432-45427476 GCF_003255815.1 Theropithecus gelada | reverse complement strand
CCAAACACCGCATGTTCTCACTCATAGGTGGGAACTGAACAATGAGATCACTTGGACTCGGGAAGGGGAACATCACACACCGGGGCCTATCATGGGGAGGGGGGCGGGGGGAGGGATTGCATTGGGAGTTATACCTGATGTAAATGACGAGTTGATGGGTGCAGCACACCAACAAGGCACAAGTATACATATGTAACAAACCTGCACGTTATGCACATGTACCCTACAACTTACAATACAATAATAATAAATTAATTAAAAAAAAAAAGAAAAAAAAAAAGAAAAAAAAAAAAGAAATGATCTGAATAGAGGTTTTGGAATTAGTTAAGCTATTGATGATAATGAAGTCTAAGATATGACCATTGAAATCGTGGCCGAAAAAGAATTAAAATATGAAAGATGATGATAGTGAGAAAATCAAATAATACTTAGGCCATTGTGTTGTATGAAGCATTTTCAAGGTTTCTGATGGACACAATGATTATACGTCTATATTACTATAACAAGAATAATCTGTATTTCAGTGAAAGACATTTGAAACTAAATTAAAGCTGTACTTTTAAGATTATTTTTTCTTTCAAATATTATTTATACTCATTTTCTTATTTTCTCATAATCTCTTTTGTTTCTTCATGATTATTTGCAGCATTTATATAAAAGATATATGGAAACTATGAGACTATAACATTCCCATTATACTGCAGACTTGTAGAAGATCATGTTATGTTTCTGTTTGTATCTGCACCCTCAGCATAATCACTAACACATGATTTTTACTGAATAAATATTGGTGGCATTGGATCTACTTTTGGAGCCACCTTTAATTGAATAAGTTTTTATAACATTAAATTAATTACCAAACTTTTCTCCTAATAAATGGTGTCTTTTTTGTTTTATAATTTTTTAAACATAAAAGTGTCTATTTCTTTTTGTTTTCCCTACAAATTCTTAACAGAAGTCGTAAATGTAAACCAAATAATTAGACTTAGTATTCAGTCGTATCTTACTTAATACTTGTTATGAACTGAATGTTTTTGTCCCCTACAATTCATATGTTGAAACTGTAGTCCCAAATGTGATGACATTGGAGGTCGAGTCTCTGGAAGGTAATTAGGTCATGAGGATGGAGCCCTCATAAATAGGATTAGTGCCCTGTATTTGTCCATTCTCACATTGCCAATAAAGACATACGTGAGACTAGGTAATTTATAAACAAAGAGAGGTTTAATGGACTCACAGTTCCACATGGCTGGGGAGTCCTCAAAATCATGGTGCAAGGCAAAGGAGAAACAGGGGCATGTCTTACATGGGGCAGTCAAGAGAGCATGTGCAGGGGAATTGCCCTTTATAAAACCATCAGATCTCATGAGAGTTATTCACTATCACAAGAACAGTGCAGGAAAAGCTGCCTCCGTGATCCCTCCCACCAGGTCCCTCCCACAGGACATGGGAATTATGGGAGCTACAATTCAAGATGAGATTTGGGTGGGGACAGAGCCAAACCATATCATGCCCCAATATAAAGAGGCAGAGAACCAGTCAACTTCTTTTCTACCATGAGAGAATACAAACAGGGCAGTATGTAACCTAGAAGAGGGCCCTCATCAGAACCTGACTATGCTGGCATCCTGATCTTGAATTTCAAGGCTCCAGAACTGTAAGAATACATTTCTGTTGTCCATAAACCACCTACTCTATAGTAATTTGTTACTACATTTTAAATGGACTAATAAAGTGCTGAATAGAAGAGCAAGATTCCTTTGACATCACTTCTTTTTCTGTCCCTGTATATCTGCTCTCCAGCTTCCCGTTTGACCTTTGAGTCTCACTACAACTTTGCTGAGTAAGATGTTCTTGCCCTGCTTCAGCAGATCTATTCATCCTCTGCCACACTCTGGTGTGATTAATGAACTAACATTAATAAAGTACTTTGAGTTCCTTGGATAAAGTTGTGCAAACTATTATTCTGTTGTGTTACTTTCTTTACAGATTATTATAATGCTCCATTGTATTTGTGGAGTCTAGGAGAAAAAAGTGACATAAATGTCTCTGAAAAGGCACACTTCAACAGACTATGCAAGTACAACTGCATGAAAGCAACTAGGGTTCAAAATTTTATTTTTAATAAACTTTCATTCTCCACTTACCTTTTTTATTCTGTATTCTCAGCCCAGAGTAAAGTAAGGTGAAGTAATACCATCTTTCTGTATGAACAATAAGTTTTACATTCTGAGGCATTAAGTATACATTTGGAAACAATTTAAAAATTTTTCAGTTTCTAAGTCATATTTTTATCCCAAAGAATAGTTAATATATCCATAGGAAAGATAATGGGCTTTTTATCATTGTGAGGTATTTAGGTTTAAATATTCTTAAGGTTATATTGTATAAATGCCCCCCAAAAATACAGTTTATGAGTAAAGGACTGATCTTAGGAATCTGCTATGTGAACAAGTTGATTTGGAAGGCAATGATGTCCTGCAGTTACTTCCTGTGCTTCATTGCTGGTGGACAGATGGCTGGTTTCTCACTGTGTTCTCATTTCAACTGTATCTCTAGCTTGCTCCTTCCCATGTGGCCTTCCCCCTGTGCTAATAACAAAAGCTTTTTATTCTATGCCCAGGTTTACTCTTAAATTTAGACCCTCCCTTCAATTCCAAATTTCCAAATTGCTAAAATTGTGCAACGGTACCAGGATTCTCTCTACTAAACTATGCACCACATGCAGCTTACAAGTTATGTCTGGGGAACCGAAGCATGATTTAATGCCTGATTCTTTCTTTCTCATAATATTGCAAATTAAATTACCAAATTATGTATTTACAATCAAAACTATAAAAGGATTAGGAGGCAGCATGATGTGGCAGTGTGCTCAACATCCACAGAGCCAGGATCTAGTTTCCTTTCTGTAGATGGGACCTAACATGTAATAGCGAGGAGCTCAGAATTATCATGTGTAAAATGAGATTATTAAGACAGACACTTTCAACAGCCCCTTTCAGACCAATGATTCTGTTGGAATGGAACTCTTGAAGGGTGTATTCTTTTTGCCAGGTTGTTTGGCATTAAACATCCAAAATGTCTTCTTGCCTATTCTAGAGTTCACAGTATTTTTAAAGAAAGGCTGCATTTCATTTGTAGTATTATCACTGTGAGTGTTTTCAAGGCAATTTAAAAAGAAATGGAGGTAGGTGAGATTTGTGATGATTCATGCTCTGGTGGTTAAAAAATAACTACCACTGTTTTTCATGGATAGTGAAGAAAAGTAGAAATTGTCAGACCTTGGGCTGTGAAGCTCCTTGAAATGTGGTGGGAGATGAGAGGATACTGGTTAAGAGTGTAAGTTATGAAGCTGCACCCTGAGATGCTGTTGGACCTTGGGAAAGCCACAGATCTTCCCCAAGAATATTTCCAAATCTGTAAAACTGAAATAGTGGTAATTCCTACCTCACTAGGTTTGCTTAGAGGATGAAATGATTCAATATTTCTAAAATACTTAGAACAGTACCTGGCACAGTTTGTGCCATGATGTTAGGCATTAACGTAAGCGAAAGGGCCAGTGTACTATAAAGCAGTAGACACACGTAAAAGACAGTACTGGGGCATTATTGATTCAAGGCTCATGTCAAGTGAATCAACACTGGAAGTCTAATTGTCAATTTGTATTTCTCCTGACTCTATGTTAATCTTAATCCTATAGCAAAGAAAATGACTCTATATCAATGTGTGTGTGTCAGAGGGTGGGGAAGTAGAGGTGAAATAATTAATCATGACAACTTTTTCAAACTAGAGATAACCTCAACTCTGAAAATTCTAATTTCCTCACTATAAGCAAAATTGAACTATGAGCACACACATAAGAAATCTTACTCTAGGATTTAGTAAAATCCAGATTCTTCAAACAACTAGTTCTTAATGTGCCAGGCATTGTTCTAATTCCATGTATATTATATAACTAAGTTATATTAAAATAACTACAAGAATATATAATCTCTATCATTTTTGGTATGTTTTTCATATGCTTTACAAGTAAAGTGGAAGGCATATATTTGTCAAACACTAAATTATTCATAAACATTTTTGTAAATTTAGAATTAGAGGGAGCTTATTCATTATCTAATCCTCTTATACAAATGAGGAGCCTGAGAAATTCATGAGCCTAGAGGTTGGTGTGACAGGGCTGGGACTGTCACTTACAGGTAACTGCTTTTCCTACAGTAACAGGTAAATTTTCTGAACATTGTTACCAATAATGTTAGTCTGTAACATTTCAGAAAATAAGGATTCTTCCCACTTCTATTGTATTATAAAACACATCACACACACACACACACACACACACACAGGCACACACACACATGCATACCTTCTAGCCTATTGCTAAATAGTAAGAATTTACTAATTCTAAGCATGCTTCAATTAAGTATGACTGTTCTGACCTATCTATTATCCATGGAGACACTTCTCCGTGGCTGAATTTACTTAGATGGGAAGAATAAAATTGCCAGTCAGAACAGTTCAGCAAAAAAATAATAAAGTGGAAAACGTTTAGTCACTTTAAATTGTGTTTCATCACTAATTTATCAGTGTATATTAAACTTACCTTATTGGGATGTCCTTTGCAAATTTAAAATGTCAGAAATAATTTTAAAAATGTCTTTGTACCTCATACCATATGTTACAAGAGAAACACATCAACAACATCTTAATGTGTTAATGGTATGCAACAAGTAGTTCCCTTTGCTTGGATATGTGATTGTACCCCAAAGAAATGAATAGAGTCTCAAAATATGTGTCTAATATTTTCAGTACTAACAAGTCAGTTGATAGTCACTCACAATAATACAGTCATATTGGACATGAGTGAGAAAGATGAAGACTAAAACACATCAGACACTTCATTAGAAGTAGCCTTTAAAATCTTAATTGCATTCATTTTACAATGCAGTGTATTAATTCAGTACATATTTATCCTCTTATTGTAAAGATTCAAAATATGTTAAAAGTTCTTATTTTCTTGAAGTTTATAGGATATTTGTTACTACAGAGCAATCATCAATGCTTCCTGCCTCAAGAAACTAGAAATTTTTTGTCTAATACTTCTTAAATACTGAAATCATTTTTACATAATAATATTCACATTGTGCATGTACTATTATAACCTGGAGAACAGAAGGGATATAATGTTTGCACTTATAATTTCTAATAAGGTATATATTTTTTAAACCATGTAAGTAGGTAAAGATAACATTATTATCATTATTAATTTGCCACTGAGAGAAGACACAAAATAATACTGCCATATCTTGTCTCCTATATCTGTCCCCTTTTTCCTATATAATGAGAAGGAGAATTATCTAAATAAAAATTAATTTCCAGTTTCTGAGAATCTTAGAACCATAGGTTTTTTTAGTTCCTTAACTATGAAGTTCTTTAAAAACTTAAATTTTCCTTTTGTGTATCTCCCCAAACTCTAAAGAAGGTTTATCAGAGAAGATGAGGAACGGATGGCAAACATCTGATGATTTGTTTATTAGATAATCATAAGGTGCTGCAGAACAAATCCTAGATCATTTCTGAATCATTCATGTGTCACAGTTACCATGTTTTTCTATAAATGTAGACCTCTACTTCCTCCGTTTCTGCTGGAGGATATGGATGGTTTTAGAAAATAAAACAAAATTCAACATTCCTGCCAGCATTAGTCAATTAAGAGCATCTTTAAGTCAAGACCTTTTTTCATTCAAATCATGAAGAGGACAGAAACTGGTGGTGATTGATCTTGGCTACATTTTTCAGATAACAATCTTGAAATTTTTCTCAGGGACCATGAAAATGAGTAAGATGTCAAAATATAAATACCTTTAATAACTCAGGGCTGAAAATAGTAAAAATGTTTAAGCAAAATACCCTTCCAAATGAGATGTATTGCTTTGAAAGTGTCTAAGTCTATAGGACCCCAGAAATACCTAAGAATAAACCTAATTCCTACCAGCTTCCAAGTGAGAAGTCTATAATGATATAAAAAGAGTGAAAATGAGAAAAGAAATGGCAGCAGAAGATGTGAAATTGTATTTCCAGCCCAGAGGATAACATTTTAGAAAGATATTTTGGATTTATTGTTCAATTCTTTGCATTAACTATGTGCATTGGCCCACTTGTGCCTAAACAAAATGTTCAAGGCCCTAAGAGTACCCACCTCACTTCTGAGCTGAGTTGTAAAAATTGAACAGTATTGTGTCAAGGAAAAGTTGAGATGGAGATGGCAAATTGAAGGAAAGTGTGACCTGTTTTAAAGAAAGAAATTGTATGGAGCTACTTCTACTCCTTCACCTCAGGAAACTCATTTCTGATGATCTGGAATCTCTCCAGCTCATTCCAAAGTGAAGCATCACCCTAATATGGACTTAGAAAAGTGATTTTAAAGTAGCATTTCCCCCACCATTATGAAATAGAAACTTGAGGAAGTTCCACTTAGAGTTTAATAGACTTAGTATTGACCTACATTTTTTTTCCACTTTAAATAGACCCATCTCTCTTATGATGCGTAGGAAGGAGGAAGAAACATATAGAAAAGGGAAATAAATCTCTTGTCCATATCTCCACATTAATGACTGTGACTTCAAATGGTTCTCAGACTTAACAGTTTGATTTGAAGGTCTCTCCTCTTCTGTAAAAAGAAACTGCCATATGGTCTACGTTGTGGTCTTAACATTTACACAACAATTTATTATGCCTGGTTCATAATGAAATACCAGCTCCCGGCTGGGAAATTAAAGCAGTATTCAGCTCCTCTCAGCAAGAAGGCTACAGTTTGATATATTCTATAAACTGGATTCTGCAGTAGCCAAGGGAAAGAGGATTGACATAGTTAGAAAACACAGTTGGACTTGTTAAAACAAGCGTTTCAGTGCACAGATGCTAAGTCTCCTTGGAGTTATGCATTGGATCACTTTGCTCCTGTTTAGCTATTAACTAAATATATTTTTGTTTTATTTCCTCTTAATTTTCATCTTTACTGCAGTTTATATAAATGCAATCATTTACCTCTAAGATATTTCAAAAATGTTTTTTAGGAAAGAAAGGGGTTACAGGGTATTAAAATATTCTCCATTTTCAATGAGTGCCATTTTTTTAAACTTTTATTTTCTTTCAGGGGTACCTGTGCAGGTTTGTTACATAGGTAAATTCATGTCATGGGAGTTGGTTGTGCATATTATTTCATCACCCAGGTACCAAGCTTAATACCCAATTGTTATCCTTTCTGCTCCTCTCCCCTACCCTCCATCCTTAAATAGACCCCAGTATCTGTTCCCTTCTTTGTGTTCATGTGTTCTCATCATTTAGCTTCCATTTATAAGTGATAACATGCCGTATTTGGTTTTCTGTTCCTGCATTAGTTTGCTCAGGATAATAGCCCCCAGCTCCATCCATGTTCCCACAAAAGACATGGTCTCATTCATTTATATGGCTGCATAGTATTCTATGATGTCTGTGTACCACGTTTTCTTTATCCAATCTGTCATTGATAGGAATTTAAGTTGATTCCACATTTTTACTATTGTGAATAGTGCTGCAAACAACATACGCATGCATGTGTCTTTATAGTAGAATGATTTATATTCCTCTGGGTGTATACACAGTAATGGGATAGCTGGACCCAATGGTAGTTCTGTTTTTAGCTCATTGAGGAATGACTGTACTGCTTTCCACAATGGTTGAACTAATTTACACTCCGACCAACAGTGTGTATAAGTGTTTCCTTTTCTCCGCAACCTCACCTGCATCTGTTATTTTTTTACTTTTTAATGATAGCCATTCTGACTGGTGTGAGATGGTATCTCATTATGGTTTTTGATTTGTATTTCTCTAATGATCAATGATATTGAGCTTTTTTCATATGATTGTTGGCCACATGTATGTCTTCTTTGGAGAAGTGTCTGTTCTTGTCCTTTGCCCACTTTTTAATGGTGTTGTTTGTTTTTCTCTTGTAAATTTGTTTAAGTTCCTTATAGGTGCTGGATATTAGACCTTTGTCAGATATACAGTTTGCAAAAATTTTCTCCCGTTCTGTAGTTTGTCTTTTTACTCTGTTGATAGTTTATTTTGCTGTGCAGAAGCTCCTAAGTTTAATTAGATCCCATTTGTCAATTTTTGTTTTTGTTGTAATTGCTTTTGGCATCTTTGTCATGAAATCTTTGCCCATTCGTATATCAAGAATAGTATTTCATAGGTTTGTTTCCAAAGTATAATATAGATTAAAGATAGAAAATGCTTTTCATTTTATACTATTCTCTTTAATAATCTCTGAATATGCTATCAAAAGTATATTTTCATCTTCATCCATGGCAATGTTCATCATAAATTAACATTCATTTGGGGAAAGTGGGAATTTTCTTAGGTCCAGTTCAGATATGGAGGATGCAGTACAAGTTTGTAATTACCTTTACAAAGCTTAATTTTATTTTTATTATTGATGATTTAAAAGATTACAGGTTAAGTGAAGTGATTAAAAAATAGACAAATGTGTCAACTCAACTAATATTTGATTTAGATCAGTAAATGATGATATTTAAGTATGTAGAGGACCTTAAGAATAGGGTTTCTGTAAAGAGAAATCCACACTACACACTGAAGAAAAAAATGACCAAGAGCTTTACTGGAGCTGATTGAAAGAATTACTAGTGAGACCTGTGAGTTATGTTTCCCATAACACAGAATGAAGCAAGTAGCTAGAACTAAGTAGATGCTTGCTGAATTGAAATGGAGCATTTGAGATTGTAATTAGAGACGGTACCAGTTGGAAACATGAAATCGGACCAGGTTATGGGAGGTTTTGAAAGCCAGATTAAGGAATTTGAAATTTATTCCACTGACAGTATCATCCAAATGTGAATTGTCATGAGAAACTAACTCAAGTTTGGGGAAGAATTGTCTTTACCTTGGCTAGGAAAACTAATGTACTATATCTAGCTAGACAGTAAGTTAAAGAATGATTGTTTTTATGACCCAAACTTTCTTTACACTAAATCCACTCACTACACATAATTTGAATTAATACTTCTCAATGTATTTTCAAGATATTGTGTGGCAACACTCTACTCAAGATAACATATAAGAAAGCCAATAACAACAACATGTTTTATTTTACATTGATATCGGGAAAACAATTTTTAAAGCCCATTTCTTTTACACATGGAGCACAAATAAAACAATGTTGTCAATGTAACTACAAAGTAACTTTCAATGCTTTACTAAGTGATGTTCTAAAGAAATATTGAAGGAATTTCCGTTAAATTTATATATATATCATTATATGGTGAAAAATATATTGCAGAATTTTTTAATGACATATGATAGTCCTATGTGACAGTACTGGACATATTTTTTCAGTTTTCTCTACCAAACTAAATAATCTATGTGCTTTTATACCAGTGTAAAAGTCAATAAAATTTAAACATGTAGCTCAATATGAAAGAATATCTTTGTATGTGAATCTTTTAACATTCCCCTAAACATATACTATAGCTAGCCAAAAAGAAGAGCTCTTGGCAGGGCTCAGTGGCTCATGCCTGTAATCCCAACACTTTGGGAGGCTGAGGCAGGCAGATCACGAGGGCAGGAGATCAAGACCATCCTGGCAAACATGGTGAAACCCCGTCTCTACTAAAATACAAAAAAAAAAAAAAAGTAGCCGGGCATGGTGGCACGCATGTGTAGTCCCAGCTGCTCAGGAGGCTGAGGCAGGAGAATTGTTTGAACCCAGGAGGCAGAGGTTACAGTGAGACGAGATCATGCCACTGCACTCCAGCCTGGCGACAGAGTGAGACTCCGTCTCCAAAAAAAAAAAAAAAAAAAAAGAAGAGCTCTTGTATATTTTTTGTCTGTATGCTCTCAAATACTTTTTTGCCTACACATATGTATTAGTCTGTTCTTGCCTTCCTATAAGAAACTTCCTGAGACTGGGTAATTTATGAGGAAAAGAAATTTAATTGATTCAAAGTTCTGATGGCTATACAGGAAGCATGGCTGGGGAGGCCTCAGAAAACTTATAACATGGTGAAAGGCGAAGAGGAAATAGGCACATACTATACATGGTGGAGCAGGAGAAAGAGAGAGAAGGGGGAAGTAATACACACAAGCAGAAGTCTTGAGTACTCACTCATTACCACAACAGCAAGGGGGAAATCTGCCCCCATGCTCCCACCAGTCCCCTCCTTCAACACTGAGGATTACATTTCCACATGAGATTTGGTTGGGGACACAGAGCCAAACCATATCAACATACTAACAAAAATCTCCAACTGAATCAAACTTTCTCTGTCATAAACAATTTGCACATGATACTATTTATTAACAATAATTTAAATTTTATTTTTCCTTTTTTTTTTGCATCTGAATCTAAATGCCACAGATTCTTTAGCAGAAATCTATTTTATCCTGGTTAATTAAACTAGTAAACCAACTGGAGTTACCTGACACTTGAATGGAAAAGTAAAATAGATGGAATTTTTGAATAGTATTTTAAATGTGTTTAAATAGCTATCTCTCATGAACAAAGTGATTAGCATTTGTTTTACAATGTTCCAAGAAGATTATCCAAAAAAAGACTGCATAATTAAAGCAAATGTCCCAAAGAGTTTATTTATAGATGCTTTGATATCTAAAACATAATTTTAAACTTCTGTTGTAAAGATGATCCAAAATTGTACAAAGACACAAAGCACTAGCATGTTTGGCACCTTGATTATTAGAGCAGGGTTTATGAAGATAGGAGGCCAAAAATATGTCCTCATGAGCACTCCTGTCAGTCCTTATTGTGGTACTTTCAGTGTGAGGAGTTTGCTATTGGCTTAGAGTAGATTGAGGCCAGGGAGATGAAGCTAAACATTTTACAATGCACGGGACAACTCCAGACACCAAAAAATTATCTGGCCCAAAATGTCAGTAGGGCTGAGGTTGAGAAGCCCTAGTCTAGAAAGTCTCATTCAGTTTTATTTATTGGAACACAAGTGGAGAAATTAATAATAGTCAAATAGCATTCAGATCATTTCTCTTGGCATTTATTTTGTTTTTCCTCTGAGATTCTTTCAAGTCTTCCTTCATTCTCACTTGACCTCCGAAATTCCAGTTGTCTTTCATCTTTCTGTTTAGGATTTTGCTAATGATAGTGATGATGATGCAAAATAGTAAGTAAAGATACAGCTTGATAAATCAATATTCTGGGACTAGAATATTTTAGTTATATTTTGCTAGTGCTCAACAACAGCAAAATTATTTTTTGTTTTTAGTTGATGCTTTAAAAATTGGCTAGTATCCCTTCTTGAAATACATGAGTAGAATTTTCTTGTCCTGATACAGTATTATAATAAATTGCATATATTTCATGTTTCAAAGCTTAGTTTTAATTATTTTAAGTGTTATAGGTTCTAGAGGACGTTTTTGTTTAGACTCCTCAGGAAAGTGAGGGAGTTGAGACACGACCTGCAGATAACTTCTTTACAAAATGTATGCCTGCTTAAAAAATGTTAACACCAGCTAAATATTTGACAATGTTAAGAAATTACTATTAATTTTAGGGGTGTTATAGTGATATTATATTATTTTAAGAATATATTTTAGTGATGCATACTGAAATTTTATCTTTGAAATAATGTCTGCAATTTTTCTCAAAATAATTAGGTGGAAATGTATGAGGTACCAGTGAAACAAGCTATCAGTTGATGATTGTTTAATCTGTGCAATGAACATATGAGAGTTTATTACGGTATTATGTTACACTATTTTACTAATTCATTAGACATACTGTACTAGTATTCTAGTAATATAGTATATTGTTATTTTATGTGTTTACAATTTTCTGCAATAAAAACATTAACAAAAATATAGGAAAAATATGCCTTTTTGTAGCTTTTATCTTTGTGGAAAGTCATTTATCATCCTTACCCTTCTCAAATATGGAAATAAAATACTGACTTTTTGAATTTCTGGTTATGTGAGGCTTCTTTGAACATGGTTTCAATAGGATGTATCACACTTCAGTTAAGCTTTGAAACAATGAGTGGGTGTCTTTTCTCCTGAATGAAAGCCAGACCCCTCACTGGGTGGATTTCCTGGTGTCCTTTTTATCATGTTGACCAAATGAGTCAGAGAGAATTTATTTTTCAAATATAAAAGATAATATGTGGTTTGGATAAACAGTCGGACTGTTTGACCTAATTCCTCACTTCACTTTGCTTAAAATCACAAGCTAAATAGTGGCTTATATGTCTTTAGTCTGCTGATTTCTATTCTTTCTAGATTTTATTTGCCTATTTGTAAGGAAAAAAATGTATGTAACCAAGGAGTATGCAAATGTTTTTCTGTAAAAGTTCAGAAGTTCAGATAGTTAATATTTAGGCTTTGTAAGCCATATATGATTGTATACCCATCTTTCATTTTTACTTTTATTTTAACAAACCTTTAAAAACACAAGTCCATTTCTTAATTTAAAAAAAAGCAGTTCAATAAGCCAATGTTTGGATTTGGCTATAGGACTCCAGATCTAACCCCTCTGTTCAAAACAAGCCTCTTTTCCAAATTTAACTCATTCTGAGTAAGATGAATGAGAAAAAACATTCTATAAAATATATTTTTCTTATCATTATCATCACTTTAATGTATATGCATTCTACTTTTAATGTATATGCATTCTACCTCTATCAATTAAGACATACTACTAACTAAAGTAACTACTCATGTGGATTAGTATTTCTTACCAACCTATACTTAAGCTTATACACAAAATTTTTAAATTCAAAACCTCAGTGGCATTTTTATGATTGTAATTATTACCTTGAATTTGCTCATTAGTAGTCATATAGAATTACGTTTTTTGGAGTGGGAAAAAATCAACAGATATTTACCTCTGTTAGGATTGATTTGTAAGTGTGAATGTTTTCTTGATTGGGCAGTGGTAATAGGATTGCTTTATTTGCCTAATAAATTTTTTCTGTTATCTTGCACAAAGATGGATTCCCATTTGTCCTCTATGAATACTTCAAATTACTGAAAAGTAGAAAATGAAAACTCTATAGGTAGAATATTAGTTTTCTACTTACGTCAAGACCTCTCTGGCTACTCATATACTGAATTTGAAGAACTCATCGTAATCTATCAAGTGAAGGAAATAAAAGAAAAGGTAGAGGCTCTTAACAAAATGGACTGGTATGAACTTCAAGACCTGAAAGAGGTCACAAGTAGAGATGTGTATGAGTCAGGCACTCGGGGGGATGACACAAGTAATGATCAGATTAACTGATGATAGAGTGCATTGTAAGGGAGCACAGGAAGGAAAGAAGCACGGGAAATCATCTCAGGAGTATTAGAGACAGACTATATGGCAAGTGAGATTGTCCATCAGGAAACTACAGTGATGCCAGTGGCCCAACACCACTTTGGGGATTTATCATTCTCATAACTCATGCACTCTGACTCTTCTAGCTTATTCATTCTTTACTTTAAATCTCCTCAACAATGGATATGATTAAGTCTATTAGTCACAATCTGATTGAAGCATCCCCATCGAAAGAGTTCTCCAGCCAGATTATCATATGGGCTGCTACCTGAGTTATAGATGACCATCTTTGGAGTAAGCATCAATCCTGGTTGAACCAGTTATCAGAGATTTTTAAAGTCACATGAGAAAAGCTTACCAATTTGTACAAAACACACACACACAAATACTGCTTTCATTTTTTAATAAAGGAATAACTGGATTAATGTGAGAAAGAGTTTCATGAAATTAGATTTTTTTATGCAAAAGTTTTGCTTTATTTGTTCCCAAAACAACTTTTTATCTTATGTTCACTCCCAGGACAGACACAGCCTAGCGTTGGTTTTTTTTGTTTGTTTGTTTATTTGTTTTTGTTTTTGTTTTTTGTTTTGTTTTGTTTTATGTTTAGGTTTAAAATTGTGGATGCCTCATCCCCTTTCAAGCTCTGTTGAAGTTTCATTTTACACTGATTATTTAGAGAGACCCCTTCTGTTCTCAGTGCTGCAGCTTTAGATCAATCAATTCCCCAAAATTATTATCAAAACTTCTTCACAATTCTTTACTAAAAACTTCCCTTCCAGTTCATTTGGCAAACTGATTGTAGATAAATATGCCTGCATCATAAAGCAAAAGATTTGAGAGAACAAACTTGCCTGTTGGAGAAAAAGAGGCTAAGTGTCTTTCCCATTAATAGCAAGATATGTAGGAGCTAGGACTCTCCACTCTATTCCATGTAAGTTAATTTCTTAAAATAATGTTTTGCACACAAAGTTTTTTTCCTGAAGAGCCCTGCAATAATAGTGTAGATCAAGATTAACTTTCTTATCCATGGAAAAATATTCTCTATGCCTAACCAAATACTTATGATCCTGTCAAGCTGCTCTTCCTAAAATTTCATAAAAATTACCTTCCAAACCCTTCTCTGAACCTATGTCATGATACTGTTTCATTCTAATGTCTTCTCTCTCCTCCTGTTCCTTTTCTCTTGTCCTCTTCATCCCCATTGTCTGTGTAGTTTCTACACTTTTTTGAAGTCTAACCAAGACCCTTCATGTCACCAATGATGTACAGAATTACTCTACGATGAATGATATATTATTTGAATTTACATAAAGTCACTAGTAGATTATTTAGCCTTGGAATTAATGCTCACATCTTTTTGTGTATTATGCTTGAATTTATATTCTCAACACTTTCAGTCAGGGTCAATGTCATATACTTATTTTGTATTCTCCACAGTTGCCGAAGGTGCAGGTTACAGGGAAAATGGTGGTTAACTTGAATTCATGTTATCTTTAATTTCCATTCCTTTTGTTTACCTTTTCCAACTTCTTCTAAATGAGGAACCCTTTTTTAATTATAAATCTGAAAGCTATATGAACTTATTACCCAAAAGAAGCTTATCAGTAGTAATACCTATCCCTTGTTAGAATTGCAGATTCTTTCATCCCACTCCAGACTTACTAAATCCTAACCTGTTTTGCAGTAAGACAACCCAGGTGATTCTTATACATATTAAAGTGTGACAAACACTGCACTAATGAATCCATTCCGAATGAACTGAATTAATTTTTGCATTAAACAAATAGAGGAAATGAGTGTTTAAATGCTTATTTTATCATGTGTGCATGTGGTGTGTGTGTGTGTGTGAGAGAGAGAGAGAGAGAGAGAGAGAAAGAGAGAGAGAAAGAGAAAGCATCAAGGGAAATATTTTGGAGACAAATAACCTTTTAGGCTGCAGTCGACTTGCCTCATAAATATCTTGTTAATATATTTCCTGTGGAGACTATTATTTCTGCTATGTGTTTTTTTTCATTTTGTAGAAGCATATTAAGCCACATAGAAAAACAGGGCTGTCAGGATATTACTTCAAAAACACATTGGAGGGTACCTAAGAGCCAAAAATCATTTGATGAATTTTTAAAAGCTGGCTGCATTTTAAAGGCATATAATTCAAGGTGTTTGATTAACTTTTGACGAGTTGAGTGTTGCTAGATTTAAAGATCGAAAGGAACAATTTGGAATGGTCTGGTGAATTTTTAAAGACAGAGAAGCAGAAAAATTGTGGTTTTACCCTTCTTAGCTTCGATATTTTTGTTATTTTTGTTACAATCACAAAACAGAACCCCTTTAATCTGTTTATGTCACATGGGCTTACATGGGGCTACCCAGGATTGCTTCCTACCCATGTAACATATCTGTAATATCAGCAATATCCATTAGGTATTTTAACTTGCCAAAGACAAGTAGTACAAATATATATTCGATATAAGTTTACAAACAGTCTTATGTAAAGCTGATTTTATGCAAGCTGAAGGAGTTACAATGGAAATGAAAGACAGATAAAGAAGAGGAAAGGGAGAGAAGTTAAGGAGTGGAGAGTGTAAACCTTAATTTCAAAAATTCACATATACAACAAAATCAAACAATCATGTTACAAACATGTTTATGATCAGTAGGAACCAGATGACAGCCTCATATTATAACTTCTGTCAATTGGAGCCAAAGCTTTACAAAAAGATTTGCCTATTTGGAATATTGTGTTCAAATGTGAGCACCTTGTTTTATGAAGAATATTTTTAATCTGATATAAGCCATTTTCAGTTATTGATTGATTCACTTATTCCTTTTTTTTTTTTTTTTTTTTTTCCTGAGACAGAGTCACTCCATCACCCAGGCTGTAGTGCAGTGGCGCGATCTTGGCTCACTGCAACCTCTGTATTCTGGGTTCAAATGATTCTGCTGCCTCAGCCTCCCAAGTAGCTGGAATTTCAGGTGCCTGCCAACATACTCACTAATTTTTTGTATTTTTAGTAGAGACAGGGTTTTACCATGTTGACCAGGCTGGTCTTAAACTCCTGACCTCAAGTGATCTGCCCACCTCTGCCTCCCAACATTCCATATTTCTTGAACCAAATAATATATGAGAATGTTTGGTAAGTGATGACATTGCAAATGCGATCATTGCACTTCCTTTTAAAGACCTTATAGTTTAGTATAAAGAATATAAACAAGTAAGTCCAATAATGTGTTGTAGGAACTAAGACTCAAGATGATCAAGATACAGAGGAAGCATAAAGATAAATTCTCCCTGGGACAATTAAGAAAGAGTATTAGTGGATGTGAAACCATCTTCCTCAAGACACAGTCTAAGGAATTTGTATGATTAGTTTATGAACAAATTGTTTACAAGAGGGTGAAAGATGATAGTTGTATATCACAAATTTGGAGAGCTACTTGATGTATGAAGCATTACTTTTATTTGCTTCTAGCAGGTACTGTCAAAATCATAAGGAAAAATTTTAGAAGAAAATGAAAAAGGAAGGAAACTAATGTTTTACGAGTGCCCACAATGTGCCAGGCTTGCGGTGGGCTCTTTATAGGCACTGTTGTAGTTAACCACATAACAGCTTTGTCAACGAATAACTTTGCTAACACATAGCTTTTCTGAGGAGTTGCTACTAGGTCAACATTCAGAGGCCCAGGTGATCACTCTAATTTTTATGTTTTAAGAGAGAAGATTTGCTCCAACTTGGAGCTAAGATTTGTTTGACAAAGCAATAACTTTATTTGATCTAAATAACCATAAATAACAGGGCATGAGTAGTAGAAGAGGACACAAATAATTGTGCAATTAGGAATGTATCTGTGTGACTTGAAATGACCAGTTATACCTTTAGTAAAATGAAAAATTGGGTATTCTGGTTATTAGAACATATCTATACATGAATAATACCTTCTTTATAATATCTATATTTAGAAATGTGTTGTATTCAATATCTGTTTCAGAAGATTGTACAAAATGTGAAATGCATTAAAATACTATACTAAAAAATCAATCAAATACTGAAAAATTTGCATCTATTTAATGTTCTATCCTAGTCTAAACTTCTTTTGATTTCTATTAAAATCTATTTGATACCCAGAGTACTTCTACCAGTCAAACATGATATGCAAAATGATTTAAGCCAGATGTTGTCATCTCCTCTGCCATACAGAGGCAGTGTTTTACTAGTTCACTAGTATAAATACAGAAAGTCTACAAAGAGAAAAAGAAAGCAAAAAAAGTGATATTTTCTCCTGCACATTATTATAAAACAGTGAATTAGAAATCTAAATAATTTTTAGGAAATTAATATTTTGATGCACAGCAGAGAATTACTTTTATTTCATGGTATCAGTTACTAACGAAGGAAGCAGCTTTTGTTTAGGTTACTATGAAAAGCTAAGTACAGTTTTGCCCATAAATTCTGGAAGCTCAGGTTAAGCACATTACTTTAGACATTTCTGTCATGAATTCCTGATTAGCTCTGTGTCACTGCAATGTCAAGTTCAGTTTTAGAGGTCAGGAAAATATTTCTGAGTTGCAAAACATTTGAAGCCATTTGCCCTACCTTATACAAATGACTGTTTACATAGGTGACAGTAATGTCAGGTGGACTTACATGTTTATAATCAGGGCTAGCTAATGCCAGCAAAAATAGCATTAAGAAGTTGATGTATCTCATACCCTAAGGATTATTAAAGGTATACAAATAATGTGCTAGGCCAAATTGAAATTGGAAACAGAGTTGTCTATGTTCCTATGACAGGATGCATTACCAATAGTTTTCATCTTAACTAGGAGAAATAACTACTTAGCCATTCATAAATGCCCTATAAAGAAAACCAGGAAAATTCTACCAAATTAAAATTAATATGCTAAGTCCCCATTACTTTTACAATTTATTATAATATATAAATATGCATCCAGATGAAGGGACCTATTACCCAAGTAAATTTGCACCAAGATTCTTAAAACCGTTACTACACCACTGGGAAGTTCTTAATTGAGCTCTCAGAGAGTATACAAACAAGAAAAAAGCAGAAAAGCTGGAACAGACAGATTCTAGAAAGTATGCCAAGACAATCTTTAAAAAGCTTGCATCTGTAAACTGCACTCAGTTTGTTCTTGGGAGTCCAATTTTATTTTATTTTGTATTTAACTTTTTTTGCTTCATGAAATCAACATGGGTAAGTTAATTTCTGCCTGATGAGTAAAGGCATGTCTACATTGAAAAAAAATGACCAAATCTTCTAGATAATTTTCTTTATTATAAACATTGCACAAAACCTTAGAGATATATTATGTTCCTAGAAGAAGGTACATAAAATATTTGGCAAGTTCTATTACCATGGGAAGATGCCTAGCAGGGGAACCAATATTATATCATCCAAAACTTAAGAAGATAACTTAGTGTGGGTTTTGTCTTTATTCACTGTAATTGATGTATGCATAAGCATTTTTAAATCATTTTGCCTGGGCTGGAAACTCAATGTAGCAGGCACTATGAGGGATATTATAAGGTAACTGTACGGTTTTTGTCTTTAAAATGTCTTAAACCAGCTAGAGTGATAAACCCATTACTTAGGAAATAGAAATCCAGTAGAATAAAATAAAATGAAATAGTGATAAACTAATACATACATAATTTCTAAGGTACCTATGATAGTATGAGCTACAGATGACTAAATTGTTTTTTTCTCTATATGTCCTTTATTTAAACACCACCCATCCCCACCAAAGACACACATATACACAGACAAGGCAAATACACAAAACTTCTGTAACACCTAACAAAGGGTTGTGTTTACTCAATAAGTGGATTTTCAAAATAACTTAATACTGTATCAAGAGAAAATCATTTCACAGAGAAGCACCTGCTCTATGCATATTGAATCTGGACATTCAATTCATGAAATCTAAGCCTCTATGATAAGAAAGTTTACTCTTTTTTCATTGCTAGGGGTGTGCCATTTCTTAATTCTGTTATTCATACTAGAAACAGAGTATGGAGGCTTTAAAAGAAGAGATTATTTTAAGTGTTTTTCATACTTCCCAGTGGCTATTTCTCCTCTCATGAATAACCTTCAGTTGTTCTTTTTCTCACTAAGAAATTATTGAGGACATGCAGCAAGGTGATGGCTGATGAGTTTTGACTTGGTAATGAACAAAGCTGTTTATATAACTTTTGAAGGCACTTTGTTGTGCAAGTCTATATTTAGCCCTTAGTTTCTCCATAGGGGAATATGTCACATTAAGTACAAAGGGAATTTTTGTAGGTGATTAAATCATTTATTTCATCAAGCATGTTGCTATTTGATTCAATTATTCAAGTCAGCTAACTTTAAGCACCTACTATCTATCATGTAGGCACTGGAGATATAAAGATTAATGAGACTTTAGAGATAAAATGTTGAATGAAGTCTAAGTTAGTTACAGAGTTAAGGACAACAAAACTCTAGAGACTTAACTGAGTTTTACATTTCACTGATAAATAAAGTCCACAGAATATAAATATGTGTCTAATTCTCACAAACAAGAGCAAGTTGACTGAGACTAACACAGGACTCTAAATCCCCAGGTCAATACTACACCAAAAAAAGAATCCCTAAAATAGCCCAAGCAACTCTGTGTGTGTGTGTGTGTGTGTGTGTGTGTGTATGTATGTGTATACCTGAATCAGCAGGAAACCAAACATTACTGCTGCAGACAATGCCCCAAATAGCACTCTACCTCATTTATTGGCAAGAAACACCAAATTAGAATATCAGTGTTGATCCCACAAACTACAAAAGGCAAAATAAGAACATTATCTTTTTAAGCAAAACGTAATGAAGAGGTAAGATTTGCTGAGCAATAACATCTAAGTTTTACTGAGATGGCAATATAGAAAACCTTTGGGTTAAGAGCTCATAACACACATACACATTGCTTCATGTAGACTTTAAACAGTACTTTAAAAGCATCCTCTTTGAATAATTTATTTTCTTACCAATGGTAATATTTAACTGATTCAAGCCATGATTACTTAGTAATGCATACCTATACTGTGTAACATATGATACATATGTTATATATTCATTATATGAGATCATCAGATGACAGGGGCCAGAAAATAATTTGTAAATAATGGTTTAGAAAAAATATGAATAAACTTATATCTATGCTCCAATAAATCTGTTTTTAACATATCTCTAAAATGACTGCGCATACTTAGAATAGCTATATTCTTATTTCTAGTTTTTAAACTTGTTTTTAAAAACTAAATATAGTATATAAACACATGCCCTTTGTAAAAATAAATACAAGTAATTTCTAAGCATAAGACAAATACATTTCTTATTTAAGATGATTCCCAGGACATGCCTTTATCTCTTCCTGCTACAGAGACCCAATTAATAATAGTAAAAGAATAAAATACAAACTCAACCACAAAGTAACCTGATGCATGAATTTGTATTTGGGAGCAACCAGGAGATGAGACAGAGGAACATGTTTCTAGAAGACAGAAAATAGATATGAGTGAAGTGTCAGATAACATGGGTTCTGTAGCCAGCAACCATGGCCCTTTCTTATTAATAAAATCTTGTATGGCTGGCATCATATACTACTTCAGGGATTAAACCAGTATTTACCTAATTCAATGACTGACAGTAGTTGCCTTATTCCGATTTACCAAATATTCAGTTTTAAATCCTTTCTTGCAGCTAAGGCTGGCCACGTGATGCAGTTCTGATAATAAAATGCTAGAGAAAGTAAGTTAAGAAACTGTAGCACAACTTTTGCCTTCACAATAAAAAGAAAGAAATATATGAGGAAAGTCTTTTGCTGTCTCCCTACTTTGGATGCTGTCATGTGAGTATATGAATGTGTGTAGTTGTTGCCATCAACTTGTGATCATGAGAAGAAGACCAAAGAAAACAAAGTATTGCGGGCACAGTGCCTTGGCATCACTGAAGTGCTGAACAAATGCTGGCCTTGCCTACTCCCAAATTTTGTTTTCTAATATAATGACATTAATGTATTGGATAAACCAATGCTATTCAGGTATTTTGTAGCCTGCAGTTAAATGTATGCTGGTGGTTACTGATGAACCTTGAAGGGAAAGCAGAGGGAACATGGAGTATATGTACAAAGAACAGGAGACAAGGAGACAGCAGGTGTCCTGGAAGAATACTAAACAGCCTCTTAGTTAAGAAACAACAGGACCACAGAAGACAGAACAGAAAGTGGGTGACTTATGCTGATGGTAGGTATGAGACATCCCTCCCTCCATGTTGCAGAATAGTCTGTAGCCAACCATGTATCTGAGGATGGTGGAGGGAAATGTCAGTGGTTCTTTTATAAGGCAATTGAATGAGAGGGAGAACTAGGACAGTTAAGAGAGATGTCAGTGGCCTAAAGTAAAGCCCTCCTCATTCTGGTATTTAGAGAAATATGAGGACAAGCTCCCCACCTATTTACCCTAAAGAAAAACTTTAAATTAACAAATTCTGCAACATTACCAGAGTTTCTTGTCTTTAAATGTGATTGGACATCAATAGATTACTGAAAGAAAACATTCAACGCACCAGAGAAAGACCTAGAAAAAGAGAGAAAACAATGATTCCACAGTAAAGAGAAAGAGTTCAGAAAAGAGAAAATAAATTCAAATAAAAATTTAGTAAGTATAAGGATAAACAATAAAAACAAAACTAATTTTTCTTTTCACTTTGTATAGCTGTAATATGACATATTTTACACATATAATTCATTAAAGCATACAATTCAAATATCTTTAAGTAAATTTACCAAGTATGAAACCATCGCCACAAATCAGGTTTCAGAATATTTTCATCACCCAAATAAGATTCCTGTGCCCACTTACTGTTAATTCCCTTTTCCATCTTTTGCCGCAGGCAACCACTAACCTGTTATCTGTCTCTGCAGATTTGTATTTTCTGGATATTTTACATAAACGGAATCACACAGTGTGTGGCTTCTCATGTCTTACTTCTTTCATTTAACATTCTACACAAGATTTGAAACTGACACTTAGATTTGTTTGCCATAATATGGCAATCATAAATTATAATAATATGGCATTAGTACTTTAGGAATTTAATTTTGGAGTAGTATTCAAAATGCTTCTTTTAATTACCTTGTTTATATTATAGTAGCAGGTAAATTTTCATGGTATGGTAATTTGCTTTAAAATTGACCAAAATAGATTTGTTTTCCTACACAAACACACACACACACACACACATTCAGGCACAAAAACATGCAAACATGCAGACTCTACAATATTATTTAGCAGGTTTACAACATTACAATCTCGACATGAATGACAGCAGACAGCATAATTGATGGCTTAGGTGACATTTCCTAAAATGCTCTCTATCTTCTCAGACTGGTTCACATGTCCTTCTCTAGTATTCTTGGAGTTTGCATATATGTGACATTGTTCTTACCAGATTGTATTCAAATGAACTCTGTATTAATATTATGCCTCTATTTACTATCAGAATGTCATATAAAAGTAGATATGTTTGATTCATATTTTCAGTTCTAACATCAATCAAGTACATAGTGTCTACAGCATGATTTATTCACAATGTTTGTCAACATAAATAGGACTTCTTTAAATTAGCTCGAGTGTGAATTTAGACATTTAATATTATATTTACTGTATTTCCTTTTGTTAGGTGACTAAATTGTAGAAGTACTTCTATCATTTCTTTTTTCAAATTTGTTATTTTGAAGCTAAATGTTTAAATTATTTCTAAATTAAAAATAATCAAAGCCTACGGTAGTTCAAATCATAATTTTTGGAAAACAAAATGGAAAATTATCTCAATAGCTATATAACTTCAGCTGGCCAATAATGAAATCCAAATTTGCAAATGTTTGTTTACCATATTTTGGAAATCTAAATTTCCGTAAGGAATTACCCTTAAAAGTCATTTAAATAGAGAGTCCCTCTGTACATGTGGAATATAATTTTCTTCATACTGATCTCATTGGGAATATACAAACTACATTAGACATGCCTATAATATATCTAAACCTCTGGTCTAGCTTTGTTTGATCATAGGACTTTCTAAGCCAATGTTTGGACTTATTTTGGCTTCTGTCTAGACTATACCGTCTGCTTTCTGCCTTCCAGAATTCATAAAATCTTCTTTCTAAATCATCACCCCTTTCTTTTTTCAACTCCTTTGTGGACAGTTTATTCCATTTTCTGCATCTCTTTTGTTTCTTTTTTATTTCTTATTTCAGGGAATTGTAGTGGGAAGGATAAGGTATACTGTGTTTCAGCCTTCCATTTAAACCAAAAGTCTCAACTGATTTTTTGTTTTGTTTTGTTTTTTGTTTTGTTTTGTTTTGTTTTTTGTTTGTTTGTTTTGAGATGGAGTCTCTGTCACCAGGCTGCAGTGCAGTGGCGCAATCTCAGCTCACTGCAACCTCTGCCTCCTGGGTTCAAGCGATTCTCCCGCCTCGGCCTCCCTAGTAGCTGGGACTATAGGCGCCCACCACCACGCCCAGCTAATTTTTGTATTTTTAGTAGAGACAGGGTTTCACCATATTAGCCAGGATGGTCTCGATCTCTTGACCTTGTGATTCACCTGCCTCGGCCTCCCAAAGTGCTAGCATTACAGGTGTGAGCCACCGCAGCTGGCTGTCTCAACTGTTTTTTAAAAAAGAACATTATTTTAAGTTTGAGTGTTGTCAGTTGGATACTTTTAATTGTCAGAAGGAATTTGCTGATATAATAAAAAATGCTGCTAATAATTGTTTTTTCACACCATGAGACGTGTCTTAAGTTGTGGGAAGCCTTAATGGCTTTTAAAAGAAAATGATCAAACAAGTCATTCTTCTTTGTTGTTTTTATAGAGATTTGCCTGCTGACCAAAGGACGTCGTACTGCCAGTGTTCGAGCTGATACATATTGTCGTCTTTACTCACTTTCTGTGGACAATTTCAACGAGGTCCTGGAGGAATATCCAATGATGAGGAGAGCCTTTGAGACAGTTGCCATTGACCGACTAGATCGAATAGGTACTCTAGTTTTCTACCTTCTTTATATAAAATTTAGTTTTAATCTCATGGCATAATATAGGTTTGCAATTATAAGTCCCAAATGCGGCCAGGAGTGGTGACTCATGCCTATAATGACATCACTTTGGGAGGCCAAGGCAGGTGGATCATTTGACGTCAGGAGTTCGAGACCAGCCTGGCCAACATGGGGAAACCCTGTTTCTACTAAAAGTACAAAAATTAACCGGGTGTGGTAGTGTGCGCCTGTAATCCCAGCCACTCAGGAGGCTGAGGCAGGAGAATTGCTTGAGCCTGGGAGGTGGAGGTTGCCGTGAACCAAGATGGTACCACTGCACTCCTGTCTGGGAGAGAGAGTGAAATCTTGTCTCAGAAAAAAGAAAAAAAAAAGTGTCCAACATGCCAGTTTATAGCTTACTTGTTAATTTGTGTAGAAATAGCAATTAGCTGTAGCCATATTTCTTGAGAGATCTGGGTCCCTATCTATCTCTTCTAAGTATTCTAGGTTTATTTATTAATGTCTATTTTTACTAGCTAAACAAACTGATTTCCTGACTGAAGCCAAAACAATTTGAAACTTCAGGTAAAAAGCAATGATAAAAATTCTAGATAGCATTGAACTAGAACTAAAACTATGATAATATGAGTCTATATTGCAAACTAAGTTTTAACACTTTTTTTGTATTTTGGGGTCAACTTTACATTTTATCTTTATATTAGGAATTGAAAATTTGCACATTTAAAGTAGTCTCAGCAGAGACATAGTAAAATGTTTGTAATACAGACTCAAGCAGAAAAAAAAAGCCTTAATAGAAATGCCCTACATAGATGCTTTAGCTCGCAAACATCAACATATTTTAAAGTCTTTTCTGCTACCATATATATATATATATATATATGCTATTTTATGCCCAGATAATATTTTGTATTTTTAGTAGAGACGGGATTTCACCATGTGGGCCAGGATGGTTTTGATCTCCTGACTTCATCATCCATCCGTCTCAGCCTCCCAAAGTTCTGGGATTACAGACATGAGCCACCCCAGCCTGCAGTTAATTTTTATAACAATATTTACATGAAATGTTTTGTAATCAATACTGGCAATGCAATTTCTAATAAGCACTAAAAAATTGAATTTTTGATCTTTATAAAAGTGTAAGAGTGTATTAAAAGTTACATTATTTTTCCCAAGATTAAAGATACTTAGATTAAGATATTTTGACTAATCACGTAATCAGAAAGAAACATTATGCTTCTGGGTTTTGTGGCCATTGCATATAGATGTAAACTGCAGTTAGTTAAGCAAATATGCTAAATAGTATTTATGTTTATTACTAATGTAGGAGATTTTGTTCTTTGGGAAATTAGGACAGTCTGTAAGTAGGGAGAGGTAACTATTTATTCTGGCAGTCATTTAAAATGATTGCATTCCCAGCAGTCAATGAAATTACAACATATATTTATTTTCAAAAATATACTTTGTTACTTTTAATGTGTTACTTTATTTAGCAGTATTGCAAATTGATTCAGTTTTCAGTTACCATATTCACTTGGGTATTAGTGTATCAGTGATACCATAGAAAAGTCACTACTTTCCCCTTCTTTCACCAATCTACTATTGATTGTAATCATTATTATGCCAGAGACTGTCTAGTATTGCAAACCACTCAGAAGATGATGGCAGGAAGAGCTAAAATGTGTTGAGGTATTAGAGGGAGCCTGCAATGCACTATGCCCTTGGTCCTCACAACAACCATTCAGAAGAGGAAAGATCATAAAGTCGGTCTCAATCTTGGCTGCATTTAAGAATTCCCTGGGGAGGCCGGGCGCGTTGGCTCATGCCTGTAATCCCAGCACTTTGGGAGCCCAAGGCGAGTGGATCACAAGGTCATGAGATCAAGACCATCCTGGCTAACAAGGTGAAAGCCCATCTCTATTAAAAATACAAAAAATTAGTGGGGCATGATGGCGGGCGCCTGTAGTCCCAGCTACTCAGGAGGTTGAGGCAGGAGAAGGGTGTGAACCCGGGAGGCGGAGCTTGCAGTGAGCCGAGATCCCGCCACTGCAACTCCAGTCTGGGCAACAGAGCGAGACTCCGTCTCAAAAATAAAAAATAAATAAATAAATAAATAAATAAATAAATTTTTAATAAAAAAATTAAAAAAATAAAAATAAAAATAAAGAATTCCCTGGGGAAATTTGCTTTTAAACTACTGAAATCCAGAACCCATGTCTGATTATTTAGATTTAATTGGTAGGGAACAAGTGGATGTTAGTATTTTTTAAAGCTCCAGAGATAAGAAAAATATCCAGCTAGGACTGAGAAGGACTGGTGTAGGACCCTGGGTCGAAAGCAAAGGCGGCCCTGATACAGTCCGCCTCAGATTTGCATTTGGGAATCACCTGAGGATCTTAGTAAAATGCAGCATCTGATTCAGCGAGTGGGGTCACACCCAGGAGGCTGTTTCTAGCAAGCACCCAGATGAGACAGAGGCAGTTGGTTCATTTTCCATAGCAAGGATGTGCTATCACTTTTTTGTGTGTATGGTCTTTCTCAGCCCTGTTAACCTGCCAACCATGTTTTCTTTGTTTTCTTGGGCACTGTTCTTATTCATCTCATGTCCTGATATCCTTTCAGGTAAAATGAGATTATGAACACACCTATCTGACAGGGTTGCAGGTTACATAAAATCATCTACCTAAGGTCTTTTGTAGAGAGCCTATCACACAGTAAGTGTTGAAATGTTCTCGCTTATATCTCCATGGTCCTTTCTTGAAAAAGTAACTTTAAAATCAAATGTTGATTCCAAGCCCATCTTATTCCAAAAACCCTTTCTTCCCCCATTCTTCAAGGTGGCCCTCATATTAAATATCTCCTTGTCTTCTGTAAAGTGGCTCTTCGCCATATTACAGGCCGTTCAACTTGAGTAGAAGGTAAGAGTTCCCAGAGAAATACAGGAAGTGTGAAAGGTAGGAGCGACATTGGTATTTGGTGTGTAAAGGTGAGTGACTGGCTTTTTAAACCTCTCCTGTGAAGCACAGCTATACTTTTGTTTTCAGGAGCCACTCTTACTTGGCGTTGTCTTCAGTCATTGGTAGGCTTTCTAAGTTCCTATCTTTCTTTTGCTGACAGGAAAGAAAAATTCAATTCTTCTGCAAAAGTTCCAGAAGGATCTGAACACTGGTGTTTTCAACAATCAGGAGAACGAAATCCTCAAGCAGATTGTGAAACATGACAGGGAGATGGTGCAGGCAATCGCTCCCATCAATTATCCTCAAATGACAACCCTGAATTCCACATCGTCAACTACGACCCCGACCTCCCGCATGAGGACACAATCTCCACCAGTGTACACAGCGACCAGCCTGTCTCACAGCAACCTGCATTCCCCCAGTCCCAGCACACAGACCCCCCAGCCATCAGCCATCCTTTCACCCTGCTCCTACACCACCGCGGTCTGCAGCCCTCCTGTACAGAGCCCTCTGGCCGCTCGAACTTTCCACTATGCCTCCCCCACCGCCTCCCAGCTGTCACTCATGCAACAGCAGCCTCAGCAGCAGGTACAGCAGTCCCAGCCGCCGCAGACTCAGCCACAGCAGCCGTCCCCGCAGCCACAGACACCTGGCAGCTCCACGCCGAAAAACGAAGTGCACAAGAGCACGCAGGCGCTTCACAACACCAACCTGACCCGGGAAGTCAGGCCCCTCTCCGCCTCGCAGCCCTCGCTGCCCCATGAGGTGTCCACTCTGATTTCCAGACCTCATCCCACTGTGGGCGAGTCCCTGGCCTCCATCCCTCAACCCGTGACGGCGGTCCCCGGAACGGGCCTTCAGGCAGGGGGCAGGAGCACTGTCCCGCAGCGCGTCACCCTCTTCCGACAGATGTCGTCGGGAGCCATCCCCCCCAACCGAGGAGTCCCTCCAGCACCCCCTCCACCAGCAGCTGCTCTTCCGAGAGAGTCTTCCTCAGTCTTAAACACAGACCCAGACGCAGAAAAGCCACGATTTGCTTCAAATTTATGATCCCTGCTGATTGTCAAAGCAGAAAGAAATACTCTCATAAACTGAGACTATACTCAGATCTTATTTTATTCTATCTCCTGATAGATTCCTCTAGCCTACTATGAAGAGATATTTTAGACAGCTCTGGCCTACACGTGAAATGTAAAATATATATACATATACTATAAAATATATATCTAAATTCTCAAGAGAGGGTCAAAAGACCTGTTTAGCATTCAGTGTTATATGTCTTCCTTTCTTTAAATCATTAGAGGATTTAAAATGTTGTTGTAAGATTATTTATTTCTAACCTACTTTTACTTAAGTCCTTTGATATGTATATTTCTCTATTTTATGAAGAGTTCTTGGATTCAATGGAAACAAAACTGATCTTAAAAAAGGCAACTCAAATGAGCTAGCAAATAGCACCAATCAAAACTTTCTTTCATTAGCTGTGACTGTGCATCTAAATTGTTAATCATTAATCATGAAGAATTAAATAACAAATCCCATTTTATAGATCTAAATTGTATTTCGGTGCTTTCAATTTCGAATTAGGTTAAAGACTGCACTACTTGCTTGGCCACTGTAGGAGACTAGCATTGCCACTGTTAAGAATATCACTAACCTCCTACTTCGGAGGCTGAGGCAGGAGAATGGCTTGAACCCAGGAGGCGGAGCTTGCAGTGAGCAGAGATAGCGCCACTGCACTCGAGCCTGGGCGACAGAGTGAGACTCCGTCTCAAAAAAAAAAAAAAAGAAAGAAAGAAAGAAAGAAAAAAGAAAAGAGTATCACTAACCTCAAACATGTTCATTGATCTTTCAGAAAGCTGAGGGAAAATTAATATTTGTCTTCATGTATTATCGGACTTTTACCAAGACTCGATCAATGTTAGTTGTAAATAACTTTTTCAACCCAAATAAAAATAGCTATTCTGTGTTGTATGAAGCTAAAAGTCATTGTTTAAGAGTTTAGTTTTATTGCTTCACTTCAAAACTTAGAGTTTTAAATTTCACAAAATCTGATTGTGAGAATTATTCAATTGTAATGCAATGGCTTGAAACCTACAATATTATTTTAACCTGCAATGTTTTATGCAAACTTGTATGCTCGAATCTACAACTTGCTTGTATTACACCAAAAATCATTATTTTTCTTTCTTCTTGCCATAATCAAGCATCTGAAAATAGTCCCTGCATGCTTCTGGGGGGGAAAAAAAATAGGTTCAAATCAGCCATTGTAGGGAAAGGCTTACAGTATTTCTCGTTTCTAGAAAAGCATAACAATTCATTAATTGCCTCTCTTATAATTCCTATAAGGCTGACTTGGATCTCTGACTTAAGTCTAGAAGTGAGGTTTTCACTTTTATTTAATATTATTGCTATTATTATTTAAATAATTATTTGTAAACCACAGCTTGATTTGGTGTTAAGTATTGTCTATGTCTTCACTGTAGCTGGTAATTTACTATGGTGTTAATTTAAAGAAATAAATTCAATACAGCATCACGTCTGTTTGGGAACACACATTTTGCTCTATGTATATTGTAACTAAATGGTTAGTAAACTTTAAGGCATGTGGTGACTAATGTAGCCCTTAGATAGGAGGTTTGTCATTTTTAATGTGTTGAAAATAGTACAGACATGGTGGCAGAAAGCAGGGGTAAAGTTGAATGTCTGTGAGCATTGTTTGTCTGTTTTCTTAACTCTTTCCATGATCTGTGAGCACCTGCTTCTTCTCAAAGAACTCCCTTAGTAATCATTTGTGCCTAATGCATCCCACACATGTGGCGTATGACTGGAACACAATTGAAAGATACCTAATAACTGGCTTCTGTAAATAACCCAAGTTAACAGCATGACGTAAGTGTAGGTCTTCAGTATCTCTGGCATTGGCAATACATTTAAGAACATACAGAGATTACACATTATATGGGGCAGGGCCTGCAGATAGACTTGAGGACAGAAAACAAAAACAAAAGCAAAAACTCTAAAGTGAATCCTTGCTGCCTGTTATGCCTTTTGCGGATATAATACCTATAATACCCAAATGAGTTGTTATGTTTAATTTCAAACAAATACCAATTTGTGTGGAAGTAATTAACAATGCTAGTTAATGTAATGTAATCATCAGTATGCTGGTGACATATGATGGCATGTCAGGAATACTGTTGTAAGAAAGGGATTGTTCAGTCTACCTAGAACCTATGGGAAAGCTGCAAGACCATTTACATATCAGTACAAAACTCCTTTATTTTATTAAAATATGAGAGTTAACTTCAATTTATTAAGAGTATGTATTGGTCCTTTAAATTATTAAAGGTTTACATTTGATAGGATTAATGGATTTGGTAGTGAAATATTTTTATATATATAAATTTTTGGTTTTTTATTTTGAGCACTATTGGGAAAAATAAGCAAAATTGAAATGCATGGTCTTTCAGTGCAACCATACAATTTTTATTCACTTTGTAATAGAATGGACAAAAAAAAACTAAGGTTTATATGTTAAACTAATAAAATGGTACAGGGTAAATTATATACATATATGTATGAATGTATATATACTTAGATTAAGAAAAAAAAATGACTCACATTCCTGTAATATAAAGGTCCATTGCTAGTTGAAAAGTGACCTCTTTTCTCTGTACATAGTGAAGCCTGTATGTATGGAGTTTTAATCTGTACAGAAAGAAATGTATTATTGATTGGTCTTTCTCCTGCTGGGAAGATAATAGAATAGCTTATTCTTACAACAATTGTATGATCAGGGATGAGTTAGAGTATTTCTTTTGTCTTTGCTCAAAGCCATACATATATAAATATATATAAAGATTATTAATAAATTCAACAAAAAATAAACTACAATCATGAATATTTTATTTTATCAATATATGCTAATCAAATGTTTTATTTTATTAACGAATACAGCTTTGCCTCTATTTTTACATCACAAAATTTCCAAGAGCTTATACTTGATAATCACATAAAATCAATTATATTTTATAATTCTGGAATAAGAGGACTTTAAATGGAACATGGATTTTTCAACCACTTCTCTGTTTCACCCTTTACATATAGTAAAATATGAGCTTATTTTCTTTTTCACTCTGTGCCTTTTTAGAATGTGGTTGTTCTCCAACTTCAAAATACAGCCATTTTATGTAATTATTGGATATACGGATGAGAAATAATTTTCCTGTAATAGTAAATAATTGTCCTGTAATATATTTATACAAACCTATTTTGTTATAATAGTTCTATAACATATAAATTTTGTTATAATAGTTTTATAGCATACCTATTTTGTTATAATAGGGCCTTGTGCTCTATTATAACAAAACAGGTTTATATAAATATATTCATATTTATAGCCTTAAACCAAATAGGTTTGTATAGTACGCCTAAAGCCCTATTATAACAAAATAGGTTTGTATAAATATATTCATATTTATAGCCTTGGGCCCTGCAAAGGTATTTGGATAGTGATAGAACCTCCCCATACAACTGTGTTTTAAATGATACCTAAAAGCCTGAGATACAGTTTATCATAATGAGAATAAGTAGTGAAGAATTCCTGAAAACAAGGAGGATAAATAGTAGCGATGGCAATATATTCTATTCACCAAAAAAAATAGCTTGTCTCCAAGTCTGGTTGACCTCTTCATAAGTGAATGATTCCCTGATGAATGCTGTTCCACTTTAAAGAGATGGTTATTTTGCGATTTATAAACTTAAATGAGTATACTATTTTCAGGACACTACAAAGTACATAGGCAAGTTATTACTGTCATTCCTATAGGACATGGAATGATTTAAACAATATGGCATGTTTACAATTTTAGGAGATTTATTTCAAATCCTGAATTATGTGTACTTCAAACTATGAGCAATCTCTATTATCTTTCAAGACTATTTAAAAAATCTCCATACCTCCTCTTTCAGCTTAGGTTTTTATATTTGTTGATTTTACTATGTCACTTTGCTTCTATGGCCCTCATTTGCACCGTTTATAATGTTAAGCTGTTTGAATGAGATATCTCTCCATTATATCTTTATCTTTTTAGAACATGTGCCATAAAACCCATGTGGTTATTTTGTTCATATGTACTACAACTAGCAAACTTTTATTATATGTTCACCTACTTTAAAAATTACTTATACTGTACCATGGGAAAGAAACATGGTCCTTATAGAATTGAATGCTGAGCTATTTTGAGTCCTGAAAAGAATGGCCAAAAATTTAAGGAACTGTGATTGCTGCATGCACCAAGTTGTAGCACATTTCTATAACTGTATTCAATATGGTTATTGTCAAGGAAAACTAGGATAGAAATTTTCTTTGAAAGATTTGCTGTTGTACTTAGGTAAGTATATCTGTTTTTACCACTCAAAAACAATTACTTTCTTAAGCAATTTCAATTTTTTCCTTTTTAACAACCCTGCACTTGCACAACCCTGCCTCTCTTGCCTCACCCTAATCCTGACCCTGCTTTCAATTCAGGCTTTGACAGGGACCAATGGAGATTTTAAGGTTTTTTAATGAGAGAAGCCTTGCTGACATTCCCCCCGTCCCACCTTGAAAATTGCTTAAAGATGATCTTAAAAGAACCTACAGATAATGCTCTGAATTTGTTTCCAAGGTCCTTGATGTGGAGAGAATGAGTTATATTAAATGCTGGAGAAAGAATTATCATTTAGTGAAAAATTAAACATGCTTTTCTAAAATGTGGATGTTTAACAGAGCACAGCTGATTGGGAACACGGGCAGTTCAGTGCAGCTGGAGTGTCTCACAGGGTGAAGAGGAACCCAGATCAAGTGGGGAATAGGGATTTCAAAAACCTTCTGAAAGGCTTTTAACATCAGGGCAAAAGTTTTACAGTGTTATACTTTATATTCTTAATTTAAACTTATCAGCGGGAGGGATTCACATTGAAATGTCTGTTTTGCTTATGTAACAAGGAATAAAATAATTTATTTTATTATTTAAAATAATAAGAGCAAAAACTGGCGGCTATTTGCAATCTCACCCTGCCTTGTGAGGATGCTGGGTCTTAAGGAAGGTCCTAGGATTGCTAAATAGAGTAATGGGAATAGGAAACTGAAAGTTTACTTGCTTTGCATAAGATAAGGAATATATTGCAGCAGGGAAGGGGTACAAGAAGATAAGAGCTAGAAGAACCTGTGAGAAGGGAAAGAAGTGACAAACTAATTTTGGCTAAAATAAAGCAATTTCTCAGGTCAGGCGTGGTGGCTCATGCCTGTAATCCCAACACTCTGGGAGGCCAAAGTGGGAGGAATGCTTGAGGCCAGTAATTGGAGACCAACCAGAGCAGTAGGTCAAGACCTGGTCTCTACAAAAAAAAAAAAAAAAATGTTAATTGACCAGTATATACCTATATACCTGCAGTGTTTAGAAAACCTGACAACAGGTGGTGTACTCCTGTAGTCCTAGTTACTCAGAAAGTTAAGGCAGGAGGATCGCTTGAACTCAGGAGGTCAAGGCTGCAGTGAGCCTTGTTTATGCTGCTGCACTCCAGCTAGGGGGACAGAGCAAGACCCTTTCTCAAAAAACAAAAACAAACAAAAAAGTGAAGCAAGTTCTTTAATTTCTATTGGCGATATCACACACTCCAAAGACTGGCAAAGGTGAACATTCTTTGGAGCTATTTTATTTCTAATGTAATATCAACGGCCATTTACTCCCAAAGGAAAATATCTTTTTTTTTTTTTTTTTTTTTAAGATGGAGTCTGGCTCTGTCACCCAGGTGGGAGTGCAATGGCAGGATCTTGGCTCACTGCAACCTCAGCCTCCCAGGTTTAAGCAATTCTCCTGCATCAGCCTCCCAAGTAGCTGGGATTACAGGTGCCCGCCACCCACCATGGCTGGCTAAATTTTTGTAATTTTTAGTAGAGACAGGGTTTCACCATGTTGGCCAGGCCAGTCTTGAACCCCTAACCTCAAATGATTTGCCCACCTCATCCTCCCAAAGTGCTGGGATTACAGGCCTAAGCCACCGCACCTGGCCCTTCTATTTTTTTCTACATAGTTGTTCCAATAATACCATATAAGCAAAGAATACTATTTATTTATTCAATTGAAGAAATCTGAATAAATTAGTAACTATAATAATTCTTCAAAAGAGAAGGACCATTTTATGTTTCCAATATATTATATAATTGAATTCAAGTAACACAGAGTCATTCAGACTTTTTTTTTAAATAATGGAGTTTTGCAAAAAACAGGTTGTAATTTTACCAGACTGACCATCGTTGTCTACAGAAAATATTCATATGTGTAGAGGCAAAGAGATTTTTTTGAAAGGTTTTTATTTCCTGTTAAATTCACGAGGAAAACTCCAGAGAATGGAAAGATTTACTTTTGAAGGAAGAAAGAACATAACCCAAAGAAATTCAAAAGATTCAAAAAGAATTTTCCAAATGTATTCTCATTTCTTTCTCATATTTGTTCAGGGTCTTAGTTTCCAAGCATTTAAAATTAAATATTGTTTGCCTAACTTTTCTAACATCTATTACCAACCTATCCTATTACAATTCTGTTTAAAATGTACAGTTCTAAATGTCCTTGCGTGCCTCACTATGGAAAGTGTGGTGCATATAACTGCAGCATCAATATCACCCAGAAGTTTGTAAGAAGTGCAGAGTCCTTGGCCTTACCCTGTACCTACAGAAGTCTGCTTTTGGGCAAGATCCCCAGATGATTCATATGTGTGTTAATATAGAAAAGAGTGAAACTAGTAAGTCCTAGAGGAGGTAAATTTTAAGGGTTTAAGGGCTTTTTAAGGGAACTTCCAAGTGTGAAGACATTTCTGGAGATGATAAGTCAACATAGCATGGGATCTTGGCTAAACAAGGAAAGCGAGAGAACATTAAATAAACACAAGGAACCTGAAAGCAGCGACAAACCACCTATGTCATAATTTTATCCTGGACCATCCAAAGTTTACTCTTGATCATGCTGTCTAACGCAGCCTGCCTCCTGGCACTTGCTACTTAGAAACAGGGAAGAGAAAACTAATATGAGTTAGGTATTATAATTTCCTTATGTCAGATAAATTTTGGTGCCATAGCTAGCAATGTTTCTTAATATCACATCCGTACAATGTGTCCATTGCCTTCTGTAACATTTTTAATGATATCAATAATACATTGACATTGTAAAAATAAATGAATGTGGTCAATATTTTGCAAATGAGCTTCTCTTCATCAGCTATGTCTGTATACCTGCAGTGTTTAGAAAGTCTGACTACAAAAACTGGTTCTACTGCCTGTGACTTGTGTACTCATGGTAGAATTATATAGTCATATTGTGTCTGGAGTTGGTTCCTTATGGTGGGTTCGTGGCCTTACTAACTTCAAGAATGGAGCTGCGAACCTTCAGGGTGTTACAGCTCTTATAGATGGCACAGACCCAAAGAGTGAGCAGCAGCAAGAGTGAAAGAACCAAGCTTCCACAGCGTGGAAGGAAACCCCAGTGGCTTGCTGCTGCCAGCTGGGGGTGGCCAGCTTTTATTCCCTTATTTGTCCCCTCCCATGTTCCATTTTTGTCCTATCACGGTGCCCTTTATCAATCCTCCCTGCGACTGGCTACTTTTAGACTCCTGCTGATTGGCGTGTTTTACAGAGCACTGATTGGTGCATTTCACAGAGCACAGGTTGCTGCATTTTACAATCCTCTTGCTAACTACAGAGCACTGATTTGTGTGTTTTACAATCCTAGCTACAGAGTGCTAATTGGTCCATTTTACAAACCACTTGCTAGCTACAGAACTCTGATTGGTGCGTTTTACAATCCTAGCTACAGAGTGCTGATTGGTGCATTTTACAATCCTCTTGTAAGACAGAAAATTTCTCCAAGTCCCCACTCAACCCAGGAAGTTCAGCCGGCTTCACCTCTCAATATTACACCTGCTTTCATGACTGGAAAATGGAGATTGGAATAGTTTCTACTTTAAAAGGTGGTTATGAAGATTAAATGAGATGAATTTTACACAAAGTTTATTCCAGCTCTTGGCCCCCATTGAACATTCTAAAACCAACGAGCAAAATTTTCTAAGTCACCCCAGGCTACCTGGGCAATAACTTCTTAGGTGGGAATGACCTCTCACACCTTCCCAGTGGAAGGGACTGTGCATGCAATTCCAACTTCACAGAAGAAGCAGGCTTCCACCCACTGACATTCCTCCTACCCCATGATCTCCAGGTGTTTGGCAGCTAGTATTTCTTTTTTTTTTTTTTTTTTTTAAATTTATTTATTATTATTATACTTTAAGTTGTAGGGTACATGTGCATAACGTGCAGGTTTGTTACATATGTATACTTGTGCTATGTTGGTCTACTGCACCCATCAACTCGTCATTTACATCAGGTATAACTCCCAATGCAATCCCTCCCCCCTCCCCCCTCCCCATGATAGGCCCCGGTGTGTGATGTTCCCCTTCCTGAGTCCAAGTGATCTCATTGTTCAGTTCCCACCTATGAGTGAGAACATGCGGTGTTTGGTTTTCTGTTCTTGTGATAGTTTGCTAAGAATGATGGTTTCCAGCTGCATCCATGTCCCTACAAAGGACGCAAACTCATCCTTTTTTATGGCTGCATAGTATTCCATGGTGTATATGTGCCACA
>NC_037673.1:45240015-45385440 GCF_003255815.1 Theropithecus gelada | reverse complement strand
CCATACTGTTTTCCATAATGGTTGAACTAGTTTACAATCCCACCAACACTGTAAAAGTGTTCCTATTTCTCCACATCCTCTCCAGCACCTGTTGTTTCCTGACTTTTTAATGATCGCCATTCTAACTGCAGCTAGTATTTCTAAATGACTTCTGTGAACAGCTGACACCCTATGTCCAGTTTTCTTGGTGCTAATTAATCTTGATGACTGATGAGGCTGGTTTTTCCTCTCTGTCCTGTAAATGGTAAAATATCAGGAGGCCAGTATCCTCAACTAGCACCTCAGCCCCACCAAGTTTCTCCATGAAAAGAGAGGGGGCCGGGCGCGGTGGCTCAACCCTGTAATCCCAGCACTTTGGGAGGCCGAGGCGGGTGGATCACGAGGTCAGGAGATCGAGACCATCCTGGCTAACATGGTGAAACCCCGTCTCTACTAAAAATACAAAAAACTAGCCGGGCGTGGTGGCGGGCGCCTGTAGTCCCAGCTACTCGGAGGCTGAGGCAGGAGAATGGCGTAAACCCGGGAGGCGGAGCTTGCAGTGAGCCGAGATCGCGCCACTGCACTCCAGCCTGGGTGACACAGCGAGACTCCGTCTCAAAAAAAAAAAAAAAAAAAAAAAAAAAGAAAAGAGAGGGTTGTATAATGAACCTACTTCTTAACATATATCACATGACAGTAAAATTTGTCCTGAAGCCTAATGCAAGAGAAGTTTAGGTCCAAGTAGGACATAATGTATGACGTGCTGGATGTCATGCATGTCATACTATAGCATCTATGGCATGCTATATTAAACATTATTATAATCATATCTTTTGAAAAATTAGAATCTGCAATTGAGTGCAGTAGTCATCTTGTCATTTGTAAAGCTGATAATAAAATATAAACATGTGCGCGCACGCGTGCGCGCGCACACACACACACACACACATACGCATTTGATTACACACAGAGAGCCTTGTCTTATATATAGCTTATTTAGGTAGGGACAGGTTTCTGAAAGGTGTCACATGCAAGTGCTTTCCTTTTTGTTTGAGGTACAGATCCCATTAAAGAGCCAAATGCCAATACGATGCCCTGAGAGAGATGGCAGCTGTGTAATTGTTCCTTAGATGTCTTTCTAAGTGTAGTCAAACTCTTCTGACATGCAGCAATCATCCCGCCCCTAGGAATTTGACCTTTCTGCACCGTACTTTAAATTCAGCCTCATTGCTTCATTGCTACAAAGCAAGAAGATAAGGAGGTGATGCAAGATCCTTTTTTTTTTTTTTTTTTTTAGAACTTATACTTTAAAATCTCCTACTACAATTACAGAACCACAAAAACTTTGGGCTGCTAGGCTCCACAGGAGATCATCTGGACTCAGTTCTTAAATTTTGTTCACAGCAGGATCTGAGATCTAAACTTCTAAACTATTATTTCATGATTTGTATTTTTTTTAAATGTAGGGAGAAAAAAAAAACACCTACCTCATGTCAGAGTACTTCAACGTTACTGTGATGAACATTGTTGTTAAAAACTCTGTAGACAGGTGATAAAAGTCCAAGACTGAAATAATCAAAGAACTGCGAAGTCTGAAAATTGAAGCTTCCAGCAGTTTCAGATTGGCTGCATCCAATTAATCAGATACTTGGCCCAACAACACATGCCTTGAGCTGTTTATTTCATGCACTGTTTATTGCTAAAATCGATATTAAAGCTAAAGAGATTTAGAGGAAAATGGATGGTCTGTTGGGGAAAAGAATTACTTTAAATTTTTCCTTTAGAAAAAAAGATTAAACCAGATTACATTTAGTGGCCAGTTGAAGAATAAATTTTATAATAGTGATAAACTAAAAAGAAAAAATGTTGTCTTTAAGGGAAACAATTCACTGCTATGTCAATTGTAGCGCTGTGATTTTGATTGCCTATTTTTTGTCTTAAAGTCCTAGTATAGGTTAAAATTTTGACTTTTGGCATGGCATGAAAGGCTAAATAGATGCAATGTTCTTAACATGTCTGACTTTCTAAGACTCTGCTCAATTATTAATACTTTATTTAACACACTTCTTTCTTCAGCTACATGTTTCTGCTCATCGTACATATGTAAAATCTACAATTTATATTTTAGCTTTGACATGATAAAAGTGAGTTCTTCTTTGAACCCTCCAGCTACCATTTTCTTTATTATTTCATCTTTTTACACTCTTTCATTTCTTCTTCCAAGAATGAAAAAGATCTAATATCACTAAAAACTTATTATGAGTTAATTAACTTCTGAATTATCCCAGGTATTTGCACTTTAAATAAAATGCCATCATTAAAAAAGAAACAAATATACAAAAATAAATTGGCTACTAACTCTTGGACACCAGTAAGTGCTCTCACCTGAAAAATAAGAATTTCACTAAATAATTTGTAGGATTTCTTCTAGAGCCAAGATTCTGAAACTTGAAAACTCTTGCCCTTGATGGCAGGGAGAGTTTATGTCATCACCACAGTTTGCTGGGACTTTATGTTGCTCAAATGTGCATCCACCACCTACAGAGTCTGCAATAAAGCAAGTTTAATAAGTGTTTGTTGAGCATCCAGGTACACGAAGAAAGTAAACACTTGAAAAAAATAGTAGCAAAATGTAACTAAAACAGTTTAAGACAAAATCAAAAAGAGTGTCACAGGGAGTCATAATTTCAATTAAATTATGCAAATGAGAATTGTCACAGCAATTATTATTTGGGCAATATAGATAGAGGGAGAATGTATAGAATCATGAAGTACTAGAATGTTTGAGCTATTAATTGCCCTTAGAAATGAGCTTGTTGAACTCTCTTGAATGATAGAAGTAAAAACAGACCTGGAGCCCCAGTATCACAAGGGATCTCATGAAGATTCAGGACTATCATTCAACTGATCACTGATGAGGCTGACTTTCCCTATGTTTACTGTAAATGGCAAAATATCAGGAAGCCAATATCCCTCCACTCAGCAAGCTTTTCTATGAAAAGAGAATGGTATCATGAGCCTACCTCTAACACCTACAGAGTCTGCAATAAAACAAATTTATGATCTAGGTACATGTAGAAAGTAAACACTTGAAATAAATAGTAGCAAAATATAACTAAAACAGTTTAAGACAAAATCAAAAGGAGTATCACAAGAAGTAATAATTTCAATTAGAAACAAATGAGACTTGTCATAGCAATTATCATTTGGGCAATATATAATAGAGGGAGAATGTATAGAATCATTTGAGCTATAACAGTCCCTAGAAATGAGAAACTAGAGATCTGCTGTACTTCGAGGTTGTTATAATCTAGAATGATTTTATGGAATTCTAGGTAGACAATCATAACTGAGAAAAATGGAAATGAAGGAAAAGTTGGAATGTTCCAGGATTTTTGCTACATATAAAATCTAAAGGCAAGAATGTAAATTCTAGATGCATATGTAAGTGCTAGATGCATACGATATCTGACTGGAGGGAGTTTTGTTTTTTTGTTTGTTTGTTTTGTTTTATTTTATTTTGTTTCTGCAGAGGAGAGGCCCTAGATTAAGGAAAGCCTTAATTATGACCTTTAAAATGTTCATCCTTACCAATTCAGAAGCAAGGAATCATTGACAGCTTTTGAGTAGAAAGCCAGTAAGACAAAAACAGTACTTTTAGAAAGAGTATCATTATAGATGATGAATTCGATGGCAGAAGCTGGAATCTCATGGAAAAGTTAGCAGATTAGTGCACAGCTTCTGGCAAAACTTTAGTTTTAGTTTGGAAACTGAACTTTAATGAGAGTGATTATTTTTGTTTCATTTTGTTTGGTTTGGTTTTTTTTGAGATGGAGTCTCGCTCTGTCACCCAGGCTGGAGTACAGTGGCACGATCTCCACTCACTGCAAAGTCCGCCTCCTGGGTTCACACCATTCTCTTGCCTCAGCCTCCCGAGTAGCTGGGACTACAGGTGCCCACCACCACGCTCCAGTAATTTTTTCTATTTTTAGTAGAGACAGGGTTTCGCCGTGTTAGCCAGGATGGCCTCAATATCCTGACCTCGTGATCTGCCTGCTTCGGCCTCCCAAAGTGCTGGGATTACAGGAGTGAGCCATCGCACCTGGCCAAGAGAGTAATTATTTATACAAATGATATTTCAAAACGTGAAGCATAGTGCCAGTTACATAGCAGGTACCTAATAAATGTTGGTTAAATAAATGAATTGAAATATAATCATCCTAAATACCCCACTAGGAGAAGTTTTTTAAATCATGTGGTGTCTCTCACCATTAAGAATTGTGTTTGCTATTTCTCCTAAAAAACAATTGAACTCATGCAGACAGAGAGTAGAATGATGGTTACCATCGACTAGGAAAGGTGTGGGGGGTTGCAGGAGGAAAGTGGGGACAGCTCATGGGTGCAAAAAAATATATTTAGAAAGAATGAATAAGATCTAGTATTTGACAGTGCAATAAAGTACTATAGTCAATAATAATTTAATTGTACATTTAAAAATAATTAAAAGAGTATAATTGGATTGTTTGTAACACAAAGGATAAATGCTTGAGGTGATGGATATCCCATTTACCCTGGTGTGACTATTACACACGATATGCCTGTCTCAAAACATTCCATATACCCCATATATATATATATATATATATAATTACTATGTACCCACAAAAATTAAAAATAAAATAATTTTTAAAAGGATAATTGGGGGGAATATTGCTATTCCAGAATATTGAACATGTATCAAAATTATTTGAGATAGAGTCTATCATCAAATCTTGTTTAGCATTTTTGACAATGCAAGTTAGATTCCAGAAAATAATTCTAGGCCTTAAAATAACTGATAAAACTGAGGTTAAAATTTTCAAAACCAATGATGGATAAAATGATATCTTCCTATGAACTGATATTCCCAAAAATGATAATTGTTAAATCATCTCAGAGAAGAAGCATAGCATTTAAATTTTCCACCAAAAATGTAAATCATTAGCCAGATAACATGACCCCCAGTTTAGCATAGTTGACTATAGATTCATATTTTTCTTCCTTTCTTAAAAACAATTTTGAGATAGTCTCGATATGCTGTCCAGGCTGGAGTGCAGTGGCTCCATCTTGGCTCAATGCAACCTCTTCAACGTGGGGTTGAGAGAAACTCATGCCTCAGCCTCCTGAGTAGCTGGGACTACAGGCCCAGGCCACCACACCTGGCTAATTTTTTTTAATTTTTAGTATTTTTTGTATTTTATCTTGGTTAGGCTGGTCTCAAACTCCTGACCTCAAGTGATCTGCCTCCCTCGGCCTCCCAAAGTGCTGGTATTACAGGCATGAGCCACCAGACCGAGACTAGATTCATATTTTTCATCCTACATGAAGTCAACCTTCCTGTGGCTCCTGCTGTAGCAGCAATCCAGTCCTGCTCCTCACTCCAACACAAATATTCCTTAAATTTCTCCCTTAACTTCCAATATTTAATTTTCTCCTACATTATAAAATGTTTTGTTGTTATCTTTTATTCCTCTCAGACTTAATCTGTTCAGGGTTAAACTATTCTCTCCTCTTCACCCCCAAGATAAATCAATGTTCCTAGTTTAGTTAGTGGCACTATATTTTTACCATTCTAGAGATTCTTTTGGCTTGGGGGTTTGGAGTCCTGTGTTGTAGTCTCAGACATCTTTACCAAATATATGGTACTTGTCAATATGAATTCAGGTATAAACACAGGGAAAGACCAATTGTAGGCCACAATACATGTGTGTGTACATATATATATATACATGTATGTGAGTATACATACACACATACATACATATACATGTATATTTATATATATAAATGTGATGTGTGTATAAATGTAATATATATTCATATACATATGAAATTGCAAGCTGTCTTAAATCTCAAGATTTTTTAAATTAAATAGTCCAAATTAACTGTTTAAATTAAATTTAAATCTTAAAACTACATAGTACTCTGAATATATACACATAACAGGATCATGAACTAGTCAGGGAGTAAAGGTAAGTTTTCCATGTATTGAGATCTGCTAATGGACAGGATTTGACAGATAAAGGTTATATGTGGGGATATGTGGTGTTTTATGTGTGGCATAAAAACATTCCAGGATGAAGGGACATCAAAGGCAAAGTTCCTGAGGCATTTAGGAGAATGGTACATATAAGAAGCTAAGAGAGGAGCAGAATAACTGGAGCACGGAGAGTGAAGTGAGATGAAGCTGGCGAAGCAAAGAAAATCCAAACCATGCAAAATCTGGTAAGACATTGATCTCTATCTTAAGAATTTGATTTTTGAGCCAACATAGATGACTATACACAGACAGAAAAAGCTTCTCCCACTGAGAGACCCAACCATCAAGAAAACCAGCACTATCTGAGGAGATCTTCAAAAGGAAGGGATTAAGAGTTGAGGAGGGAGGACGCAGACTCTGGGCTGAAGTAGGAGGAAGCTGAGAACCCTGCACAGAGTTGCCTAGCACCAGATTCATTCATGGCCCCAAGTGGCTTCTAGGGAAAGAGTGAGTTAAACAGGTATGGAGTGGCCCACGCTCACGTTGTACTTCCAGAATCCTAGAAGCAGGAGACCCCAGGGTCCCGACAGACTTTTGAGCTGGTAGAGATTGTTGCCTGCAGACTTGGCACTGATAGAACTTCTGTTTATGCAGAGCCCAAAAGGTTTGGTGTGGGAATGGCTGCAGTGGAGCACAACAAGGAACACTCATCCCCCAAGGTTTGCCATGCTCTTCTAGGTGGCTTTGGCTTTTGTTGACTGTTGGACCTGGACAGAACAGGGAGACTGTTTCGATGGGACAGAATCTGTCTGATCTGATCACCACCCAGTCTACTGCTAGCCTCTCCCAGGTTACATGCTTGATTGCATCTGCTTATAGCACAGCCTTAGATGCCCAACCAAGGTGCTTCTCAGCAGCCAATGCCACTAGCTCCTTCACTAGCAGACTCTGCCTAACAGTCAGAGAGCTTCTGCAGGTGGGCTTCTGCCAGCATGCACCCACCCATAGTCTTTCCCTCCGCTTTTCGAGGTCCACCTGCTTGCACCCCCATCACTGCTTTGCCAGGAAACACTTCCCCAAAGCCCATACCCACCGTTTTGCTGGAACACAATCAACTTCAACCTTCCCTCACTCTTTCACCTGTCTGTGCATGCAGACCTCAACATCACTGTCCCGCCAATGCTGGTACACGCACATCCCACCTCCGCACTTCATGCAGACCTTGCCGTCCTGCTGCCACCAGCACATGCCTGCAATCACAGACCTACTGCCACCACCCTGATGAAATGCTCTTGCCAGCTCTCCCCTTAGGAGTATTGTTTCCAGTGCACCAGGAACACCTGAGTCCCTCCAGCACAGCAGGTGCCCAACCTCAAGGGGCCAGAGAACAAAGCTATGGGCCTTGTTCCAGGTCTCCAGGGTTACAGCATGCAAACCAGGAGTGCTGAGCTTAGCCACCGTCCCCTAAAATAATCCAGAAATGAAGCAAGTTGACTGAACCTAGCTTATAGCACAGTCAAATCCTCAACAGCATAAAAAAATATAAAAGCGGCCGGGCGCGGTGGCTCAAGCCTGTAATCCCAGCACTTTGGGAGGCCGAGACGGGCGGATCACGAGGTCAGGAGATCGAGACCATCCTGGCTAACACAATGAAAACCCCGTCTCTACTAAAAAATACAAAAAACTAGCCGGGCGAGGTGGCGGGTGCCTGTAGTCCCAGCTACTCGGGAGGCTGAGGCAGGAGAATGGCGGGAACCCAGGAGGCGGAGCTTGCAGTGAGCTGAGATCCGGCCACTGCACTCCAGGCTGGGTGACAGAGCGAGACTCGGCCTCAAAAAAATAAAAAATAAAAAAAAATAAAAATAAAAGCGAAAAGCCCCACTCAAAGGACAGCAGCTTCAAAGATTAAAAGAATAACTGTGCGTATAAATGAGAAAGAACCAGTGCAAGAACTCTGGCAACTCAAAAAGCCAGAGTGTCTTCTTACCTCTAAATGACCATACTAGTTCCCTAGCAATGGTTGTTAACCAGACCGAAGTGGCTGGAATGACAGACACAGAATTCAGAATCTGGATGGCAATGAAGATCATGAAAGTTCAGGAGAAAATTGAAAACCAATCTAAGAAATATAATGACTTCAGTAAAATGATATAATAGCTGAAAGATAAAATAGTCATTTTAAGAAAGAACCAAACTGATATGATACAGCTGAAAAACTCACTACAAGAATTTCATAATATAATCAGCAGTATTAATAGCAGAATATACTAACCTGAGGGTAGAATCACAGGGCTTAAAGACCAGTTCTTTGAACCAACTGAGTGAGGCAAAAATAAAGAATAAAAAATAATGAAGAAAAATTCCAAGAAATATGGGATTACGCAAAAAGACAAACCAATGGCTCATTGGCATCCCTGAAAGAGAGGGAGAGACAGCAACAACTTGGAAAATATATTTGAGGATATTGTCCGTGAAAACTTCCTCAACCTCACTAGAGAATTTGACATTCAAATTCAGGAAATTCAGAGCACCCCTATAAGATTCAAAGGGTGGACTTATTTAAGATGACAATCCCCAAGACATAGCAATCTGATTCTTTAATGTCAATGCAAAAGAAAAAACATGAAAGGTAGCTAGAAAGTAGATGCAGGTCACATACGAAGGGAACCCACCAGGCTAATGGTGGACCTTTCAGCAGAAACCCTGCAACCTAAAAGAGATTGAGGGCCTATAGTCAGCATACTTAAAGAAAATAAATTCCAACCAAGAATTTCACATCTAGCCAGACAAAGCTTTATAAGGGAAAGAGAAATAAAATCCTTTCCAGATAGGCAAATGCTAATGGAATTCATTACCATCAGACCTTCCTTACAATAGGTCCTTAAGGGAGTGCCAAACATTGAAATTAAAGACCAACACTGGCCACCACAAAAACACACTTAAGTACATAGCCCACTGACACTAAAAAGCAACTTTACAATCAAATCTACATAATAACAACACAATGCACAATGTTAGGGTCAATATTGACCTGGTATATAAATGGATTAAATGCCCCACTTCCAAGTCACAGAATAGCAAGTAGGATAAAGAAGCAAGATCCAGCTAGGCATGGTGGCTCACTCCTGTAATCCCAGCACTTTGGGAGGCTGAGGTGAGTGGATCACGAGGTCAGGAGTTCGAGACTAGCCTTGCCAACACGATGAAACCCCGTCTCTACTAAAAATACAAAAATTAGCCAGGCAAGGTGACACACACCTATAACCACAGCTACTCGGGAGGCTGAGGCAGGAGAATTGCCTGAACTCAGGAGGCAGAGATTGCAGTGAGTCGAGATTGCACCACTGCACTTCAGCCTGGGCGACACAGTGAGACTCCATCTTGGGAGAAAAAAAAAAAAAAGAAGCAAGATCCAACTGCATGCTGTCTTCAGGAGACCCATCTTACATGCAATGACATCCATAGGCTCAAAGTAATGAGATGGAGAAAGACAAATCAAGCAAACAGAAAACAGAAAAGATCAGTGGTTGTTATTATGATTTCAGACAAAACAGACATTAAACAAAAAATGATCAAAAAGAACAAAGCAAGGCATTGCACAATGATAAAGGATACAATTTAATAGGAAGATTTAACTATTCTAAATATATATGGGCCCAACATTGGAGTGTCCAGATTTATAAAACAAGTTCTTAGACACCTAGTGAGAGACTTAAATAACCACACAATAATAGTGGGAGACTTCAACACTCCACTGACATTGTTAGACAGATCATTGAAAAAACTAACAAAGATATTTAGGACCTTAACTTGACAACCAAATAAAACTAACAAACATCTATAGAATACTCCACCCAAAAACAGAATATGCATTATTCTCATCTGCACACAGCACATACTCTAAGATCAACTAAACTCTCAGACATAAAGCAATTATCAGGAAATAAAAAAAAATGAAATCCTACCAACCACACCCTTGGACCAAAGCACAATAAAAATAGAAATCAATACCAAGAACATCTCTCAAAATGATATGATTGCATGGAAATTTAAAAATATGCTCCTAAATGACTTTTGAATAAACAATGGAATTAAGGCAGAAATTAAGAAATTGTTTAAAACTAATGAAAACAAAAATACAACATCTCTGAGACACAGGATCTCTGGGACACAGCTAAAGAAGGGTTAAGAGAAAAAAATTATAGCACGAAACACCAATGTTAAAGAGTTAGAAAGATCTCAAATTAACAACCTAACATCATATCTAGAGGTACTAGAAAAATAAGAGCGAACCAACTCCCAAGCTAGTAGAAGAAGAACAACAACAAAAATACAAAATCAGATCTAAACTTAATCAAATTGAGATTTGAAGGAAAACACAAAAGATGTGTGAAATCAAAAGTTGCTTTTTTACAATGAACAAGATAGATAGACTGCTAGCTAGACTAATAAAGAAAAAAAGAGAGAGAAGATCCAAATAAACAAAACCAGAAATGACAACCTCCAACCAACCTCACAGAAATACAAAATCCCTTATTCTATTATGAATACTTCTTTGAAAGCAAACTAGAAAACCTAGAAGAAATGGATAAATTCGTAAACACATACAGCCTCCCAAGATTGAGCCAAGAAGAAATTGAAGCCCTCAACAGACCAATAATGAGTTTGGAAATTGAATCAGTAATTAAAAAAAAACAAAAAGAAAAAAGCAACTGGAAAAGTCTCTGGACCAGACAAATTTACAGCTGAATTCTCCAAGATATGTAAAGAAAAGCTGGTACCAATCTTACTGAAATTATTTCAAGAAATCAAGAAGAAAAGACTCCTCTCTGACTCATTCTATGAGGCCAAGATCATTCTGACATCAAAACCTGGCAAAGACACGATGAACAAAAACCTTCAGTCCAATATCGTTGATGAGCATAAAAGCAAAAATCCTCAACAGAGTGCTAGCAAACCAGTTTCAGCAGCACACCAAAAAGCAAATCTACCATGATCAAGTAAGCTTTATTCCTGGGATGCAAGGTTGGTTCAACATAGGCAAATCAATAAATGTGATTCATCACATAAATAGAAGACCACATGATCATCTCAATAGATGCAGAAGGCCTTTGACAAAATTCAAGATCCTGGCAGGGAGCCAGGCCTGGGCAATATGGTGAAACCCCATCTCTACTAAAAATACAAAAATTAGCTGGACGTGGTGGCGGGCGCCTGTAATCCCAGTTACTTGGGAGGCTGAGGCAGAAGAATTGCTTGAACTTGGGAGGTGGAGGTTACAGTGAGCAGAGATCCCGCCACGGCACTCTAGCCTGGGTGACAGAGCGAGACTATCTCTCAAAAAAAAAAAAAGAAAAGGAAAAAAAAATAAAAATTCAACATTCCTTCATCTTAACAACCTTCAACAAACTAGGCATTGAGGGAACATACCTCAAAGTGATAAAAGTCATCTATAACAAACCCACAGGAAACATCATACTTAACAGGCAAAATCCAAAACTATTCCCCCTGATAAGCGGAATAAGACAAGAATGTTCAATCTCACCGCTCCTATTCAACATAGTACTAGAAGTCCTTGCCAGATCAAACAGGCAAGGTAAATAAATAAAAGGCATCCAAATAGGGAGAGAGAAAGTCAAACTATCCCTGTTTGCAGATGATTTGATTATACCTAGAAAACCCTATAGTCTCTGACCAATAGCTCTTAGATCTAATAAAAAAGCTTCAGTAAAATGTCAGGATAAAAAAATCAATGCACAAAAATCAGTAGCATTTCTGTACACCAGTGACATCCAAGCTGAGAGTCAAATCAAGAATGCAACCCCATTCACATAGCCACAAAAAGAATAAAGTACCTAGGAATACAGCTAACTGGCAGGTTGAAAGATCTCTACAATGAGAATTATAAAACACTGCTGAAAGACATAGAGATGACACAAACAAATGAAAAAACATTTCATGCTCATGGATAGGAAGAATTAATATTGTTGAAATGACCATAGGGAGCTAGGCGTGTTGGCTCACACCTGTAATCCCAGCACTTAGGGAGGCCGAGGCAGGTGGATCACCTGAGATCAGGAGTTCAAGACCAGCCTGACCAACATGGAGAAAGCCTGTCTCTACTAAAAATACAAAATTAGCCGGGCATGGTGGCACATGCCTGTAATCTCAGCTACTCGGGAGGCTGAGGCAGGAGAATCACTTGAACCCAGGAAGCGGAGGTTGAAGTGAGCCAGATCACACCATTGCACTCTAGCCTGGGCAACAGGAACAAAGCTCCATCTCAAAAAATAAATAAATAAATAAAAATAAAAATAAATAAGCCATAGGGTCCAAAACAATGTACAGATACATTGCTATTGCTATCAAACTACCAACAACACTTTTCACAGATTTAGAAAAAACTATCTTAAAATTTGCATGAAACAAAACATGAGCCCTAATAACCAAAGGTACTTTAAGTAAAAAGAACAAAGCTGGAGCCATCATACTACTTGACTTCAAACTACACTACAAGGCTGCAGGAACCAAAACTGCATGGTACTGATACAAAAACAGACACATAGACCAATGGAACACTTTAGAAAACCCAGAAATAAAACCACACACTTATAAAAATCTGATATTTGTCAAAGTTGGCAATAATAAATAATAGGGACAGGAAGGACTCCCCATTCAATAATTGGTGGTGGGATAACTGGCTAGCCTAGCTATACGCAGAAGATTAAAACTGGACTCTTTCCTTTCACCATATACAAAAATCAACTTATGGATTAAAGACTTAAATGTAAAACCTGCAACTATAAAATGCCTAGAAGAATATTTAGAAAACATTATTCTGGACAAAGATTTTCGCGAACATTTCATGATGAAGGCTCCAATACCAACTGCAACTAAATCAAAAATTGACAAGTGGGACCTACTTAAATTGAAGAGCATCTACACATCAGAAGAAACTATCAACAGAGTAAACAGACAACCTACAGAATGGGAGAAAATATTTGCAAGACACTATGCCTCTGACCAAGTCTTAATATTCAGAATCTGTAAGAAAATTAAATCAACAAGCAAAAAACAAATAATTCCCTTTAAAAATGAGCAAAGGACATGAATAGACACTTCTAAAAAGAAAACATACACATAGCCAGGAAACATATGAAAAAATGTTCAACATCACAAATTATTAGGGAAATGCAAATCAAAACCATGATGAGATCTCACATAGTCAGAATGGCTATTATTAACAAGTTAAAAAACAACAGATGCTGGCAAGGCTGTGGAGAAAAGGGAATGCTTATACACTGCTGGTGGGAATATAAATTAATTCAGCCACTGTGGAAAGCAGTTTGGAGATTTCTCAAATAATTTAAAGTAGAAGTACCTTTTGATCCAGCAATCTCATTACTGTGTAAATGTCCAAAGGAATATGTATCTTTTCACCATAAAGACACATGCAAGTGAATGTTCATCACAGTCCTATTCACAATAGCAAAGACATGGAATCAGCTTAGATGCCCATAAACCAGAGACTGGATAAAGACAATGTAGTACACATGGAATACTATGCAGTCAGAAAAATGAAACCATGCCCTTTGCAGCAACATGGATGGAGCTGGAAGCCATTATCATAAGCAAACTAACTCAGAAGCAGAAAATCAAATATCACACGTTCTCACTTATAAGTAGGAGCTAAACACTGACTAAACATGGACACAAATAAGAGAACAGTAGACACCAGGGCTTAGTTGAGGCTGGAAGGTGAGAAGAGGGTGAGGGTGGATAAACTACTTGTTGGATAGTAGGCTAAATCACTGGGTGATGAACTACACTGTACATCAACTCCCTGTGGCACACAATTTAACTATGTAGCACAACTGTAATACATCTGCACATGTACCCATGAACCTAAAACGAAAGTTGGAAAAGGAAGAAGAAAATTTGATTATTTATCTTCAAAATAGTGGAGAGACGCAAGTTTTGCGTATATAGTTTTCATACTTTCAGATACAGTCTATTGCTTGGGGTATTGGCTCTAATGCTTAGATTGACCATTGATATGGTTTGGCTGTGTCCCCACCCAAACTTCAACTTGAGTTGTACCTCCAAGAATTCCCACATGTTGTGGGAGGGACCCAGGGGGAGGTACTTGAATCATGGGGGCTGGTCTTTCCAGTGCTATTCTCATGATGGTGAATAAGTCTCCTGAGATCTGATGGGTTTCTCAGTGGTTCTGCTTTTGCTTCTTCCTCATTTTCCTATTGCTGCCACCATCTAAGAAGGGCCTTTCACCTCCCGCCATGATTCTGAGGCCTTCCCAGCCATGTGGAACTATAAGCCAAATTAAACCTCTTTTTGTTGCCAGTTTCAGGTGTGTCTTTATCAGCAGCATGAAAATCAGCTAATACAGTAAATTTGTACCAGTACAGTGGGCATTGCTGAACAGATACCTGAAAATGTGAAAGCACCTTTGGAACTGGGTAACAGGCAGGTGTTGGAACAGTTTGGAGGACTCAGAATAAGACAGAAAAATGTGGGAAAGTTTGAAACCTCCTAGAGACTTGTTGAATGGCTTTGACAAAAATGCTGATAGTGATATGAACAATGAGGTCCAGGCTGGGGTGCTCTCAGATGGAGATGAGGAACTTGTTGGGAACTAGAGCAAAGCTGACTCTTGCTATGTTTTAGCAAAGAGTCTGGTGGCATTTTGCACTGGAAAGACCAGCCCCCATGATTCAATTACCTTGCCCTGGGTCCCTCCCACAACATGTGGGAATTCTGGGAGATACAATTCAAGCTGAGGTTTGGGCAGGTACACAGCCAAACCATATCAATGGTCAATCTAAGCATTAGAGCCAATACCCCAAGCAATAGACTGTATCTGAAAGTATGAAAACCATATATGTAAATCTTTACCCTAGAGATTTGTGGAACTTTGAACTTGTGAGAGATGATTTAGCATATGTGGCAGAAGAAATTTCTAAGCAGCAAATGATTCAAAAGTGACTTGGATGCTGTTAAAGGCGTTCAGTTTTAAAAGAGAAACTGCAAAAAGTTCAGAAAATTTGCAGCCTGATGATGCAGTAGAAAAGAAAAACCCATTTTTTTGAGGAGAAATTCAAGCTGGCTTCAGAAATTTGTATCAGTAAGGAGAAGCCTAATGTTAATCCCCAAGACAATGAAGAAAATGCCTTCAGGCCATGTCAGAGACCTTCATGACAGCCCCTCACATCGTAGGCCAGGAGACCTAGGAGGAAAAAGTGGTTTTGTGGCCTGGGCCCAGGGTCCCCATGCTGTCTGCAGCCTAGGGACTACCCTATGTCCCAGTTGCTCCAGCCATGGCTGAAAGGGGCCAACATAGAGCTCAGGCTGTGGCTTCAGAGGGTAGAAGCTCCAAGTCTTGGCAGCTTCCACATGGTGTTGAGCCTGCAGGTGCACAGAAGTCACACATTTAGGTTTGGGAATCTCCACCTAGATTTAGAAAATGTATGGAAACACCTGGATGCCCAGGTAAAAGTTTGCTGCAGGGGTGAGGCTATCATGGAGAACCTCTTCTAGGGCAGTGTGGAAGGGAAATGCAGGGTTGGAGCCCCCACACAGAGTCCCTAATGGGGCACTGCCTAGTGAAGCTGTAAGAAGAGGGCCACCATCCTCCAGACCCCAGAATGGTAGATCCACCTACAGCTTGCACCATGCACCTGGAAAAGCCACAGACACTCAATGCCAGTCCATGAAAGCAGCCAGGAGGGAGGCTGTCTCCTGCAAATCCACAGGGGCAGAGCTGCCCAAGACCATGGGAACCCACCTCTTGCATCAGCATAACCTGGATGTGAGGCACACAGTCAAAGGAGATCATTTTGGAGCTTTAAGATTTGACTGCCCTGCTGGATTTTGGACTTGCATGGGCCCTGTATCCCCTGTGTTTTGACCGATTTCTCCCATTTGGAATGACTGTATTTGCCCAATGCCTGTACCCCCATTGTATCTGGGAAGTAACTAGCTTGCTTTTGATTTTACAGACTCATAAGTGGAAGGGACTTGCCTTGTCTCAGATGGGACTTTGGACTGTGGACTTCTGGCTTAATGCTGAAATGAGTTAAGATTTTGGGGGACTGTTGGGAAGGCATGATTGCTGTTGAAATGTGAAGACATGAGATTTGGAAGGGTCAGGGGCAGAATGATATGATTTTGCTGTGTCTCCACCCAAATCTCAACTTGAATTTTATCTCCCAGAATTCCCACATGTGTGGAAGGGACCCAGGGGGAGGTAGTTGAATCATGGGGGCCAGTCTTTCCTGTGCTATTCTCATGGTCGTGAATAAGTCTCACAAGATCTGATGGTTTTATCAGGAGTTTCTGCTTCTGCTTCTTCCTCATTTTTCTCTTGCTGCTGCCATGTAAGAGGTGCCTTTCTCCTCCCAGCCTGATTCTGAGGCCTCCCAGCCATGTAGAAACTGTAAGTCCAATTAAACCTCTTTTTGTTCCCAGTTTTGGGTATGTCTTTATCAGCAACATAAAAACAAACTAATACAACCGTATAATTGAATGTCCAAGTCAGAAAACATTTGAAAGTGAAAGGGGTCTCTATTAATGTTTGTCTTGAAAGAACAAGCATAAACTGGAACCGTGCCAGGCAAACTATAACTTTTCACCCTGCATGTTGCTTCTGTATCTCATCAGTGATCAACTCAAACTGAGCACAGTCTCCACCAATGCTTGTAAACTAATTAACCAGTGAGAATAATTTGTAAATTAGCTTTTTCTAACAGCAGTGACCTGTGTTTTTGTGAGCCTCCTATTGAGGAATAGCCTTAGGCAAAATTGATGGAGGAAACTTAGGTTGGACATCCCTTCAGTAATTTGTTAGTGTTCTATTCAATTCAAATTGAATTCGCTGCCGCAAATGCCCAGAGTTGATGTTTACAGTTGTTATTTCCCTATTTTCTTATCTTTGAACAGAAAAAGGTACCTGTTCTAAAAATGTTGACATAGTTGGATCTTCCTGTTCCAGTGGAACACTGGGAAAGATGGGGAAGATAGGTCCAAAGAGACATGAAAATTTAACCATTGTCTAAATGTTTGAAGACTCCAAGCCCTCCCATATCTTTTTATTTTACCATTTCTTTGCAAATTCATATAATGACTAAAGGGAATTCTTGGGGTTTTGGGAAAATCTCACAAGAAAACACTGTGACTTTGCCATTTCTCTTCAGATTTATCTTAAAATACCTAATAGAAATCTATTGCATTCTCTGCCTCAAATAAAACCACTCCCCACAAGCTAACCCCCTTTTTTGATTATGATTCTCACAACCTCTACTCATATCATCCTCACTATATTTTTCCTCATTCCTCAAGTCAGCCCCAATCTTAACATTCTTCAAAGGCCTCTAGGACCTTCATTCTTTGGCCCTTGACACCTTCTACAGCTCCCATTTTGGGGAGTACTATTCGGTTAAATATCTTCAGTAGCTCCATCTAATATTGTTGATTCCACCCCTTAATGCTTAAATAATTTAAAATATACACTGCACTGTATGCTTGGATAAAGTGGGTTGTATTGTTCATGGATGAGTTTACGTACTTAAATGTCTCTCTGACTAGATTAAAAAGTCTTCAAGAGGAACAAGTTACGTATTTCACAATGTTAAGCACAGAGGAAAAAGTCAAAATATAAGGAAGCGGTGACTGAATAGAAAGCCATTCAGTTAGACATCTTTGGTATTTCTATTCTCTTGAGGTTGTCTTAAATCCACTCCTTTTCACACTCTTTGACAATCCCTGACCGAATCTACTTATTTTATGTGAAGCAGTATGGAATAGTGGTTAAGAGTTTGGACTCTGGAGCCAGGGTGTTTGTCTTCTTTAGAATAGTAGCTCCACTGCTTCCTACATGGGTCATTTTAGCAAGTTATTCAACCTTTCTGAGCCTAAATTTCCTCATCTACAGAATGGAGATAATGAACACAAGGATGTAACTCCCTCATAATATTCCTGAAAGTATTAAATGACTTGCCCTCTAAGTGTGAATGCTTATAACCATGAACAACACATAGCCAACAGTATCCAAGTGTTATTTGTTAATACACTTAAGACACTCAATTCTCTACCTCCCGAAAATCTCCTCTTCTGAATTCCAGATACATCCATCTACCCACACTGTTGTCATCTGGATGTTTCATAATTACTTAAATATGTCCAAAACTGACCTCTATATTTTTACCTCCAAACTTATTGCTCCTCCTATGTTTTATATTTTAGTATCACCATGGCCTAGTTACCTGCCTTAGTCGTTTGGGCCTACTATAAGAAAATACCTTAGACTGGGTAACTTATAAACAACAGAAATGTAATTTTTTACAGTTCAGGAGGAGGCAGAGAAGTCCAAGATCAAGGCACCAGCAGATTCAGCATCTGTTTAGGGCTCATTGCTAATGGACAGTGCCTTCTAGTTGTTTCCCCTCATAGCAGAAGGCAAAAAGACTCCCTCCAGCCTTTTTGATAAGGGTGATAATCACATTCATGAGGGTAGAGCCCTTATGACTTAATCACTTCTCACAGGTCCCACTACTTACGATAAGGGTGATAATCACACTCACAGGTCCCACTACTTACTTTGATAAGGGTGATAATCACATTCATGAGGGTAGAGCCCTTATGACTTAATCACTTCTCACAGGTCCCACTACTTACTATAATCACCTTGGGGGTTAGGTGAATTCTGGGGAGACACATACATTCAGACCACAACAGTGCCCAAACCATAAATGTGAAAATTATGCTCACATTTCCTTTCCTTTAAACGTATACATTCAACAATTCAACTAGTGTTACCAGCTTCACACCATTAGTATTTTTTGAATCTGCTTTCTCTACTTCAAGATAAGCTCTTTGATCAAAAACCCTTTCCAAAGTTAAACCTATGTAGATAGTCTTTTGTTTCTTTTTCACCATCACAGATTATCTTTATTCTGTAATAGCAGTAAATCTCCTTTGAGGGTGAGTAAGCAGAGATGACTAAAAAAACACAAAATTCATATCTTTCTTTTCTCTCTCTCACACAATAAAAAGTACAATGCCTTCATAAAACAGTTGATTTTCTTGAGTCACCATATTGCTTCCCATCAATCATGCCAAGTCTATTCATTCCATTGGTCACTAAGCAGTCAAAAGTAATAGGAAAGTCAAAGCAGATGGGAAAATAGCATGTCAAATATTTATTGTAATATATAGTATCACTTTACCCATCTTTTCCTGAGATTAGGTGGACAAGTCTGAGCAGAAGAATATCTTCCTCATTTCTCAGTCATGAAATGTGAAGGGCTTGAATCAAGTTTTGATATATGTTGAAGCCACTGCTTGAACTTCAAGGCCTTTGTAAGTGAGAACAGTTTTTGTTTTTTTCTTTTCTTGGTTTGTTTTTGTTTGTTTGTTTCTTTCTTTTTGAGGGCTTCAGGCCTATTTTGTCCTTTTATTAGATGTACCAAACATTCTTTGTTTCTTCTCTTTTTCACTTTGAGGAAGATGGGAGCAGTGTAGTGTTTCTGAGTGATGAATTCATGTCTTGTTAAAGTGCAAGTCAAATATGTATAAACACATATACCACCTACAGACATTACCACATTAGCAGACATTATATTTGTCCCTCTTTATTCTCCTATCCATCATTTACCCTTTAGCTATAGAGGAAATGAACGCCCAATACAAAGGAGCAAGATCTTTCATGTTAAGTAAATATGTTTCAAGGAAATAAAAAAAGTCATTCTGTTCACTTGTTCCTCTGAGAAAGTTCAGATTGTGTGTAGGTATGTAAAAGACATTATTGGTATAGTGATATTTTTCTTCTTCTGTGTATGTGGGAGGAAAAGAAGAATGTTCAGTAAGAACAATTTTAAAGTATTTTACTCTGGTATCAATGTGTGAAATGACTTAGCAATTCAAACCAATCCTTTTTTCATCTACTGTTGTTATTAAGGTATATTTGTATGTAAAAATTAATTTACAGCTTAGTTAATATATTTTTTAATGTCTGATGACATACGTAACTCACGTTTTTCTAAAAGTCATCCATATTGCCATTGCAACAATCAAATCTTAATTCTATGGAAGTGTTATTTATAATTGTTTATATTCTGGCCATTAAAATGACTTTGAAATTACATTAATAAAAGCATCAAATCATTGACACTATACTAGACCAGGCAGGGGGATGGTTACAGAGAAATACAAAATAAATAAAATAAAATATTTCCTGTAATGTAATAACAATTAGTTGGGAAGACAAAAGGAAATATATCCATGTGGAAAAAAAAAATGTTTGCAAATCAACATATCAACAAGTAGACATCAATTTAATGTTAGAAATTTTGTTGACTTAATAAATATTTCTGTACTGATTTTCTAAATGTAAGACCATGTTATGATTTTTGAGATGTTTCATTTAAACATTTATATGACTATTTTGAATTTTATTATAGCAAATAGGTCTTAACAGATCTTAATTCTATCTCACTTTATGTCTTAGTTGAGTCCTCTGACACATTATCATAGACTTGGTAGCTTATAAACAGCAGAAACTTATTCCACAAATTTCTGGAGGCTTGAAGTCCTAAATCCAAGTGCCAGCATGATTGGGTTCTGGTGAGAGTCTTCTGTGTTGCAGACTGCCAAGTTCTTGCTGTGTCCTCACAAGGCAAAAGAGAGAAAGCAAGTTCTCTTGAGAGTCTTCTAACAATACTAATCCCCTCTGCAAGGGCTCCACCCTCAGCTCCTCATCTAATCCTAATTACCTCCCAAGGATCCCACCTACTCATACCCTTGCACTAGGAGATAGGGTTTTAACATATGAATTTTGGAGAGATAAAAGCATTCAGTCCATAGCACTTTATCAGCAACTCTATATTGAGTGTCAATTATGCATGAAACATTGTATTAGGTCCCTGCCCTCAGAAAAAGTTTATAATATGAGAAAAACTCCCTGTAACCTGAATTTTATCAGAAATTATTAGAAAATATTGGATCTCAACCTTGGCTATATGTTAGAATCACCAGGGGAGCTGATACTAAGATCCCTCTCCCAGAGATTCTGGCTCAGTTGGTCTCAGGTGTGGTCTGGGCATTGAGATTTTTAAAGATATTTCCACAAGATTTCTGATGCGTAGCCTAAATTAAGAACCATTGCTACAATCCTAGGGAGAAAATTTACCTTCATCTGAAGTAATCATAGAAAACTTCTCAGAGGTGGGGAGTTGTCCATTGACAACCAATCAAACTGGATTTAAAGCTAGAGAGGTGTCAGAGATTTTGATACATCAGAAACATGGACAATTAGGCAAAGAACAATATGAAGGCAAGAAAGTCCAACTTATGTTTGTTGATCAATGAGTAGTACTGCATAGATTGCAGAAACAAAAGTAAATGTGAAGCTAAAACAATTATCCCACTGACCACATATGTGCTATAAATGTATGTGCCATAATATTTCTTCTGATAGTCACCTTTACCTCTGCAGATATAGGTAATATGTTATCCAAACTTCAGCATGGTCCCTCTATGGTAGACTACATAGATGACCATAATCATTCACTTTTACCTATAACTGCTCCATTTCCCAAGTCCTACCATTAAAAATTTAGAGTCTCTTATTTCTTCTCTTTAATCTTTTGAATTTCTTTGGCCAATAAAATGCAGTGCGAGTCAGGAGAGGTAAGATACAAGCCTAGGTTTTAAAAGTCTTTGAATACTTCCACTCTCTTTTTCTATTTTGGAACCCTGTCGAGATACAATATATGAAAACCAAAATTATCTGCTGAAAAAATAATAAAGCATATTAAGCAGAGACATGATATCCCATTTGAGGCCTTTCTAGACCAGTTAGCTTCCAGCTGACTTGGCAGTTAATCAGGACTGTATAAACGAGCTCACCCAAGACTAGAAGCGGCATCCAGCTAACCCAGTTGAAACTGCCACCCTATAGAATGGTATTCTAAAGAGATGGTTTCTATTTAATCGACTAAAATTTAGGGTCATTTGTTTTACACAAAAGCTAACTGATATAATCTCACTTTCCCAGCTACGATAGCTGACCCAAGGGTACACCAAGCTGGTCAGTATGACTTCTTACTCAAAACATTTTCCACTGGAATGAGAGAGACACACTCTACCTTAGGCTACCACACTGGTAGTATATGAGCACAGAACTTTGTTCCTATACCATTGAAAGCCATCTGCAAGAAAAAATGAATGAAACTTAAATACAAGGAAGTACTAACAAGACCCAGCAAGAGTGAGTAGGTCCTTTTTGACAGTCTAACCGTACATGATTCAAAGTTTGCTTAAGACCAGGTCCACCTTGACTCCTTAGTGGACTTTTGTTCTAAATCAAAACATTCCTCTGTTTGATTTAAACTAGTTCTTGTTGGGATTCTGTTACTTGCAATTGAAAATGCCCTTACCCAAACTGTTTAGCCAATCAGGAGGAAACAAAATCAAAAGTGGATGAAATAGTAGTCACCATTCAATACAGCTGTTCAAAGCAATACACTTTTGTTTAGGATCCAGTAGGTTAGGTCAGAAAATGGGAATGTAATCTTATCCTTGAAGGTTTTGTATTCTAGTACAGAAGACAGACTGGTCTACTTATAAGTAAAGCAACTGGGGAACAAAATATGTAGGAAGGCTACCTAATCTAACAGGGACAAGGCAAGATCTCAGTGTTGTAGCTTTGAGAGGAAAACATGGCTCAATCCAAATGAAGAGACTGAAGAAAGCATTCTAGTTAAGAAATCATGACATGCTCACTCCTGTAATCCCAGTACTTTGGGTGGCCGAGGCAGGCAGATCAATTAAGGCCAAGAGTTGGAGATCAGCCTGGCCAGTATGGCGAAACCCTACATCTACAAAAAACGCACAAAAACTTAGCCAGGGGTGGTGGCACATTCCTGTAATCCCAGTTACTTAGGAGGCTGAGGCAGGAAAGTTGCTTGAACCCGGGAGAAGAGGTTGCAGTGAGCTGAAATCAGGTCACTGTACTCCAGTCTGGGCGACAGAGCAAGACTCTGTTTCAAAAAGAAAAGAAAAGAAGCCGGGCGCGGTGGCTCAAGCCTGTAATCCCAGCACTTTGGGAGGCCGAGGCGGGTGGATCACGAGGTCAGGAGATCGAGACCATCCTGGCTAACATGGTGAAACCCCGTCTCTACTAAAAATACAAAAAACTAGCCGGGCGTGGTGGCGGGCGCCTGTAGTCCCAGCTACTCGGAGGCTGAGGCAGGAGAATGGCGTGAACCTGGGAGGCGGAGCTTGCAGTGAGCCGAGATCGCGCCACTGCACTCCAGCCTGGGTGACACAGCGCGAGACTCCGTCTCAAAAAAAAAAAAAAAGAAAAGAAAAAAAAAAAAAGAAATAAAAAACCACAAATCATTATATCATTACATCATTACATAGCTTTATCTCCATCAAAGTATATTCTTAATTGGGTTGCTAATACTCCCACACCTGTAAAGTTGTTTTTAAAAAAATAAAAATAAAAAAGTGAAGAGAGAAAAAAAAAGAAGCTAACATTTTAAAATATATGCTATATTTCAGAAACCGTATAAGACACTTTACATATTATCTCTTTTAAACATATATAAAGCAGTATATTGCATTGTATTTTTGCAACAATCATGTGAAACAGAGGATATTATATTACAATTTATTATATCATGTGTTGTATGACAAAAATCAGCTACAGAAGAGATAATTAAGTTTGGATATTTTCTTTGGAAGAGTTCAAATGTATTTCAAAGACACAATTCTGGTATGTAATGTATACTATTTTGAAAAATAATTGAGAGATATTTTTCTGGCATTAACATTATTGACTGAAATTGACCAATTTGTAATGTATTTGTAATTTTATAGATATACAAGTTATTATTGCCTTAAGACTTCAGGAAAAGTTTGTGTTACATTTATGATTACAGCTTAAGAGTCTTGTCACTGTTTCCTGCAATATAACTGCAGAGAAGTATTTTCCAGGCATTAATAATACCACAATGAGATAAGATGATATTGCAATGCATAAATTATTCCTTAGATTGAATGTTCAAGTTTTCTGACTCTCAGTGGGATTTCCTGAGTTTATCTTTAGAATTTATTTTCTTTTTAAATTTGTAAACTTTACTTTCTTCCCCATTTGCTTATGAAATTTTCAAAAGAACAGTATAATCTGTTCTTTTAACCATTATATATAATGTCTTACAATATTTGAGTAGATTGTCATATTGCTTGCTACAATCAACTCAGGAAAGATTGATAGTGCAGAAGAATAGAGATAACTAAGAGGAAAAATAGTCTTTCAAAAAGTGAAGGGAGATGGCAACATGAGGGCCAGTGGAACTAATTTATGATAGGTGATGTTTTTCATTGTAATAGATGAAAAAAAAAAAAAAAAAGAAAGAAATGATAGATGCAGATACTGTTGTTAGTGATGCAGTTGCTGTTGTTAATCTTGTAGTGGTGATGATGATGATGATGGTGATGACTGATGTTGCTGAGGGTGACCTGGAAATAAAAAGTTACATACAGGATTTAGTAAAGCAAAGGATGTTCATATGCAGACATAATGAGGTGAGTACATGCACACAAAATAGACTAGACACTATGCCCTCTGTCTTTCTAGTTTCAAAATGTACTACCTTGGCCAGGCATGGTGGCTCATGCCTGTAATCCCAGCACCTTGGGAGGCCGAGACGGGCGGATCACAAGGTCAGGAGATCTAGACCATCCTGACTAACACGGTGAAACTCCGACTCTACTAAAAATACCAAAAAAAAAAAAAAAAAAAAATTAGCCAGGCGTGGTGGCAGGTGCCTCTAGTCCCAGCTACAAGGGAAGTTGAGGCAGGAGAATGGCATGAACCCGGGGGGCAGAGCTTGCAGTGAGCCAAGATGGCGCCGCTGCACTCCAGCCTGGGCTACAGAGCGAGACTCCATCTCAAAACAAAAAAAAAGTACTACCTTATGAAAATTTTGCTCTGTGAGACATAGCATCATCCTTCTAACAAATTCACCTTTAATTTCTTAAGCTGCAATGAGTGGGTTCTGTATTTGAAATCAAATGATATGTGCCTGAGACACTTTGGAAACCACTCAATTCAGAGTATACTGTAATCTCTTTTAGCATGTATTACTTGGCCAATACCCATAGTCATTATTTTTATTCTTCTTAGGGGGAGAGTCTAGTTCCCAGCCTATATTAGCCTTCTCTGTCCTGGTATAAGTTACCATTAAGGACACTCTTATTTTTAAACCTAGACACTCAGAAGTTTTACTTCATTGTAGAATTAATAGGAACCAGAAGGTTGGCATGGCTTCCAGCAAAAATAACAACCTAATAATTAATAGAAGTATATGTCCAGAATAAGGGAAGTGTTATCATTAGCATATTGCTTTCCAATTGGACTACAACAGTGAAGCAACCAGAAATGGTGTGTCTTCCACTAAATGTAAGCACCAAACAAGATTTTCTCTCTTGTTCTGTACTGTTTGTTCTCTACTGCCCAGAGCATTGGTGCTCAATAAATATTCATTGACTGACTGAAAGCCATGTTGTAAGAAAAAACTTGTCATGACTGGGACTGTCTCACTTGGAAATTTGGACAAGAACGGTAGAGAAGAGATATCTGTCTTTAAATATCAGAAAAGGAAGCTTACTCCTATTAGCCCAAAAGGGAAGAGTTATAAACTAGAATACTCGATTATTAATTTCCTGTAATCTTCTCACACTCAGAGTATCTAATAATTGTCTTTGTCTCATTAGGAACCTGAATCTTTACACTAAGCCTATATAACTACATCCGGATGTAGGCTGCCACTCTATGCCTATGAAGTGTCATTTTGAAATAAAACTAATGAGAAAAATAAGTAGATCTCCTTCACAAAAATATTGCTCTAATAGTCCATTGTATCCTGTAGCATTTCTTCCACAATAGTGAAGGCTGGAAGTTTTAAACTTAATTATTTTCATCCTGCTTATCTGAACCCAAGATGGGTATTTATTCAAGTTGATTATCTGGTGCGCCACTGCTAACATAATTATGGCTAGAATAGGAGGTTTTGCTCATTCTCTAAACTAAAAATAACTAAACCAAGTGTAGCATCCTTGTTTCAACAGGCAATCTGAGGTCTTTAGGGGTGCTTTGAAAATAATACTCATTAAGTCAAGCACTACCTTAATTTAAGAATCTTTTTTTTTCCTTAGGTCTTAGGTCAGTGGTTCTGTGGGATGCCTGTAGAGCCTAGAACTCTATATTTTTAACAAACACTCAGGGTTTAGTAAGTAGGTGGTAGACAATGCCTTAAGTGTAAAGACAATAGAGCTGGGTACTGGATATGAATTTATTAGAATTGAGCATTTTCATTTGAGTTAAGAATCTTTTATGGTTAATTATGCTTTACAGAAAAGCCAGTAAAATGTTTCATTGACATTTATAAGTTTATCCTTTAATGTTATAATATACCAAAATGTCATATTATTCAAAATCTACTTCTGTGCAAACACACAAATTATTTTAAGCTTCCTTGCCATGCAACTGTTGATGCAGATATAACTCCTGTGTGTTTCTTCAATAACAGCCACTATATGCTTGACCCATGCCTCACAGAGTCAAACCCCACTGGCAAAACCCTCAGCCATTAAAAGCCAAATAAAGTTAGGAGTTATTTATGCAGCCATTCAAGAAAGAAATCAGAAGACATGCAGAAATATTAATCTTGCTATAACTGCAATAGGTTTTTATCTTTTTATTCTTGGGTCCCCAATCTCCTCCTCTCTGACAATGAGTGTCCTTGAAGTAACTAGGCCATACTCTTTTCTTTGTGCTCTTAACATGTTCTCTTACTTGCATTCTCTCTCTCTCTCTCCCTTCCTTCATTTTGGGGGCTCCAATTTTTGTACCTTCAAATAACACAATTTAGAAAACTTCAGCTTAAAAAAAATGAGTCATCATAAACATCCCTGTCTGACAGTTTTGAAGAGAACAGTGGTTTTCCAGCACAGAGGTTGAGATCTGAGAATGCACAGACTGCCTGCTCAAGTGGGTCCCTGATCCCTGAGAAGATCCACTAAGTGCAGACTGACACCTCACACCTCACATGGCTGGGTACACCTCTGAGATGAAGCTTCCAGAGCAAGAATCAGACAGCAACACTTGCTGTTCAGCAATATTCTATCTTCTGCAGCCTCTGCTGCTGATACCCAGTCAAATAGGGTCTGGAGCGGACCTCAAGCAAACTTCAACAGACCTGCAGCTGAGGGTCCTGACTGTTAGAAAGAAAACTAACAAACAGAAAGGACACCCACACCAAAACCCCATCAGTATGTCACTATCACCAAAGACCAAAGGCCGATAAAACCACAGAGATGGGGAAAAAGCAGTGCAGAAAATCTGGAAATTCAAAAAATCAGAGTGCATCTCGCCCTTCAAAGGAATGCAGCTCATTGCCAGCAATGGAAAAAAGCTAGACAGAGAATGACTTTGACAAGTTGAGAGAAGAAGGCTTCAGTCGATCAAACTTCTCAGAGCTAAAGGAGGAAATATGCACCCAGCACAAAGAAATGAAAAATCTTGAAAAAAGAATGGAAGAATGGATAACCAAAATAGCCAATGCAGAGAAGTCCATAAATAAACAGATAGAAATGAAAATCATGACACGAGAACTATAGGACAAAGGCACAAGCTTCAGTAACTGACTCGATCAAGTGGAAGAACGAGTATTAGTGATTGAACATCAAATGAATGAAATGGAATGAGAAGAGAAGTTTAGAGAAAAAGGAGTAAAAAGAAATGAACAAAGCCTCCAAGAAATATGGGATTATGTGAAAAGACCAAATCTACGTCTGATTGGTGTGCCTGAAAGTGAAGGGGAAAATGGAACTAAGTTGGAAAACACTCTGCAGGATATTATTCAGAAGAACTTCCCCAGTCTAGCAAGGTAGGCCAACATTCAAATTCAGGAAATACAGAGAACCCCACAAAGATATTCCTCGAGAAGAGCAACTCCAAGACACATAATTGTCAGATTCACCAAAGTTGAAATGAAGGAAAAAATGTTAAGGGCAGCCAGAGAGAAAGGTCGGGTTACCCACAAAGGGAAGCACATCAGATTAACACTGGATCTCTCGGCAGAAACTCTACAAGCCAGAAGAGAGTGGGGGCCAATATTCAATATCCTTACAGAAAAGAATTTTCTACCCAGAATTTCATATCTAGCCAAACTAAGTTTCGTAAGTGAAGAAGAAATAAAATCCTTTACAGACAAGCAAATGCTTAGAGATTTTGTCACCACCAGGCTTGCCCTACAAGAGATCCTGAAGGAAGCACTAAACATGGAAAGGAACAACAGGTACCAGCCACTGCAAAAACATGCCAAAATGTAAAGACCATTGATGCTAGGAAGAAACTGGATAAACTAATGAGCAAAATAACCAGCTAATATCAAAATGACAGGATCAAGTTCACACATAACAATATTAACCTTAAATGTAAATGGACTAAATGCTCCAATTAAAAGACAGAGACTGGCAAATTAGATAAAGAGTGAAGACCCATGAGTTTGCTGTATTCAGGGGGCCCATCTCACATGCAGAGACACACATAGGCTGAAAATAAAGGGATGGAGGAAGAACTACCAAGCAAATGGAAACAAAAAAAGGCAGGGGATCCAATCCTAGTCTCTGATAAAACAGACTTTAAACCATCAAAGATCAAAAGAGACAAAGAAGGCCATTACATAATGGTAAAGGGATCAATTCAACAATAAGAGGTAACTATCCTAAATATATATGCACCCAATACAGGAGCACCCGGATTCATAAAGCAAGTCCTTAGAGACTTACAAAGAGACTTAGACTCCCATACAATAATAATGGGAGACTTTAACACCCCGCTATCAACATTAGACAGATCAATGAGAAAGAAAGTTAACAAGGATATCCAGGAATTGAACTCAACTCTGCACCAAGTGAACTTAATGGACATCTACAGAACTCTCCACCCTAAATAAACAGAATATACATTCTTCTCAGCACCACATCGCACTTATCGCAAAATTGACCACATGGTTGGAAGTAAAGCACTCCTCAGCAAATGTACAAGAACAGAAATTATAACAAACTGTCTCTCAGACCACAGTGCAATCATACTAGAACTCAAGGCTAAGAAACTCAATCAAAACCGCCCAACTGCATGGAAACTGGACAACCTGCTCCAGAATGACTACTGGGTACATAATAAAATGAAGACAGAAATAAAGATGTTCTTTTAAACCAATAAGAACAAAGACACAACATACCAGAATCTCTGGGACACATTTAAAGCAGTGTGTTTAGGGCAATGTGTAGCACTAAATGCCCACAAGAGAAAGCAGGAAAGATCTAAAATTGACACCCTAACATCACAATTAATAGAACTAGAGAAGAAAGAGCAAACACATTCAAAGCTAGCAGAAAGCAAGAAATAACTAAGATCAGAGCAGAACTGAAGGAGATAGAGACACACACACACAAAAATCCTCCAAAAAAATCAATGAATCCAGGAGCTGGGTTTTTGAAAAGATCAACAAAATTGATAGACCGCTAGCAAGACTAATAAAGAAGAAAAGAGAGAAGAATCAAATAGACACAATAAAAAATGATAAAGGGGATATCACAACCAACCTCACAGAAATACAAACTACCACTAGAGAATACTATAAACACCTCTTCACAAATAAACTAGAAAACCTAGAAGAAATGGATAATTTCCTGGACACTTACACTCTTCTAGGACTAAACCAGGAAGAAGTTGAATCCCTGAATAGACCAATAGCAGACTCTGAAATTGAGGCAATAATTGATAGCCTACCAACCAAAAAAAAAGTCCAGGACCAGACGTATTCACAGCCAAATTCTACCAGAGGTACAAGGAGGAGTTGGTACCATTCCTTCTGAAACTATTCCAATCAATAGAAAAAAGAGGGAATCCTCCCTAACTCATTTTATGAGACCAACATCATCCTGATAGCAAAGACTGACAGAGATACAACAAAAAAAAGAGAATTTTAGACCGATATCCTTCAAGAACATCGATGCAAAAATCCTCAATCAAATACTGGCAAACCAAATCCAGAAGCACATCCATCCGAAAGCTTATCCAGCATGACCAAGTGGGCTTTATCCCTGGGATGCAACGTTGGTTCAGCATACCCAGATCCATAAACGTAATCCAGCATATAAACAGAACCAAAGACAAAAACCACATGATTATCTCAATAGATGCAGAAAAGGCCTTCGACATAATTCAACAGCCCTTCATGCTAAAAACTAAATAAATTCCGTATTGATGGAACATATCTCAAAATAATAAGAGCTATTTATGACAAACCCACAGCCAATATCATACTGAATGGGCAAACACTGGAAGCATCTTTTTGAAAACTGGCACAAGACAGGGATGCCCTTTCTCACCACTCCTATTCAACATAGTGTTGGAAGTTCTGACTAGGGCAATCAGACAAGAGAAAGAAATAAAGTATATTCAATTAGGAAAAGGAGAAGTCAAATTGTCCGTGTTTGCAGATGACATGATTGTGTATTTAGAAAACCCCATTATATCAGCCCCAAATCTCCTTAAGCTGATAAGCAACTTCAGCAAAGTCTCAGGATACAAAATCAATGTGCAAAAAAGCATTCTTATACACCAATGACAGACAAACACAGAGCCAAATCATGAATGAACTCCCATTCACAATAGCTTCAAAGAGAATAAAATACCTAGGAATCCAACTTACAAGGGATGCGAAGGACCTCTTCAAGGAGAACTACAAACCACTTCTCAGTGAAATAAAAGAGGACACAAACAAATGGAAGAACATACCATGCTCATGGATAGGAAGAATCAATATTATGAAAATGTCCACACTGCCCAAGGTAATTGATGGATTCAATTCCATCCCTATTAGGGTACCAATGACTTTTTTTTCACAGAATTGGGAAAAGCTGCTTTAAAGTTCATATTTAACCAAAAAAGAGCCTGTATTGCCAAGACAATCTTAAGCCAAAAGAACAAACCTGGAGGCATCACACTACCTGACTTCAAACTATACTACAAGGCTACAGTAATCAAAACAGAATGGTACTAGTACCAAAACAGAGATATAGACCAATGGAACAGAGCAGAGCCCTCAGAAATAATACCACACATCTATAGCCATCTGATCTTTGACAAACCTGACAAAAACAAAAAATGGGGAAAGGATTCCCTGTTTAATAAATGATGCTGGGAAAATTGGCTAGCCATAAGTAGAAAGCTGAAACTGGATTCTTTCCTTACTCCTTATATGAAAATTAATTCAAGATGGATTAGAGACTTTAATGTTAGACCTAAAACCATAAAACCCTAGAAAAAAACCTAGGTAATACCATTCAGGACATAGGCATGGGCAAGAACTTCATATCTAAAACACCAAAAGCAATGGTAACAAAAGCCAAAATTGACAAATGGGATGTATTTAAACTAAAGAGCTTCTGCACAGCAAAAGAAACTACCATCAGAGTGAACAGGCAACCTACAGAATGGGAGAAAATTTTTGCAATCTACTCATCTGACAAAGGGCTAATATCCAGAGCCTAGAAAGAACTCAAACAAAGTTAACAGGAAAAATCCAAACAACCCCATCAAAAAGTGGGCAAAGTATATGAACAGACACTTCTCAAAAGAAGACATTTATACAGCCAATAGACACATGAAAAAATGCTCATCATCACTGGCCATCAGAGAAATGCAAATCAAAACCACAATGAGATACCATCTCACACCAGTTAGAATGGCAATCATTAAAAAGTCAGGAAACAACAGGTGCTGGAGAGGATGTGGAGAAATAGGAACACTTTTACACTGTTGGTGGAACTGTAAACTAGTTCAACCATTATGGAAAACAGTGTGGCGATTCCTCAAGGATCTAGAACTAGAAATACCATTTGACCCAGCCATCATATTACTGGGTACATCCCCAAAGGATTATAAATCATGCTGCTATAAAGACACATGCACACGTATGGTTATTGCGGCACTCTTCATAATAACAAAGACTTGGAATCAACCCAAATGTCCATCAGTGACAGACTGGATTAAGAAAATGTGGCACATATACACCATGGAATACTATGCAGCTATAAAAAAGGATGAGTTCGTGTCCTCGTGTCCTTTGTAGGGACATGGATACAGCTGGAAACCATCATTCTCAGCAAACTATCACAAGAACAGAATGCCAAATGCTGCATGTTCTCACTCATAGGTGGGAATTGAACAATGAGAGCACTTGGACACAGGAAGGGGAACATCACACACCAGGATCTATTGTGGGGAGGGAGTAGAGGAGAGAGATAGCATTAGGAGATAAACGTATGTGAATGATGAGTTAATGGGTGTAGCACACCAACATGGCACATGTATACATATGTAACAAACCTGCATGTTGTTCACATGTACTCTAGAACTGAAAGTATAATAATAATTTTAAAAATGAGTGATTACCTTTGTCATTCTCTAATTACCTTAAACTGTGAAATATGTGCTTATAAATGAATGTACATTCCATTCTGAAGAACTGAAAAGAGCTATTTCATAAGTCTACAGTGAAGCAAAACAACTACATAGAGAGGAAAGTTGTATCCAGGTGCAAAGTAAAAAGACTTGACAAATTGTAAGATAAAGATCAGGCTGAGATGCAATTGGTTTCTCAAGTCACCCACTTGGCCCTCTTCCAAGTTGTACTTTCCTTCTCTTTCCTTTTTGTCCTTACTGCTCTAAAGCTTTTTAATAAACTTCCACTCCTACTCTGAAACTTGCCTCAGTCATTCCTTCTGTCTTATGCTCATAATTCGAATTCTTTCTTCTGAGGAGACAAAAAAGAAAAAAAAAAAAAGATCAGGCTGAGTTAGAAGACAGAAGAAGGCAGTGCACTAAAGGAGTCACTGGAATTAATTATTAGGTTACTTTTACCAGAAGCCATACGAGCCTTCTGGTTCCTATTAATTCTCTATTGAAGTAAAACTTCTGAGTGTCTAAGTTTAAAAATAAGAGTGTCCTTAATAGTAACCTATACCAGGACAGGAAGGGAGCCACTGGAAAATATATGGAAAGCTGCGACATTTTAAGAAACCTGAAGAGTACAGTAGGCCTATCAGCTCAAGAGAGAAATTGATAAGGTGTTGTCTTAGTAGCTCAAGAGAATGAGGATAAAGATTTCTTTTTCCCCATCTCATGGACCACAGAAGAAAATGAAAAAAAAAAAAAAAAAGAGGAAATACTGAGAAATATCTGTAAAGGAAACATGATTGTTGTTTTTATCCATGGTTGCCATGACATTTAAGCAAATGATCCTCTTCTACTCTTTCAACTTTTGGACAATTATTGTGGTCTCTACAATGAGGAAACTGTGACTCAGGAGAAGTTAGCCAATCATCCAGGATCACATAGCTACCACATTAAATTTCAATATTTTGGTCCAAAATGTATGTTTATTTCTTTTTGCCAAAGAGAGAACTAGAATCACAAATTCATAGGACTTGAAGAAAGAAACTGCATATTGAGAAATATATAAACTACATTATCTCAAATTCATTGATCATTCAATATTACTTGAACAGGGCTAACCACTCTCAGTGGTACTACAGGTTCTAAGGAAATAGCAGTGAATTAGGCAGATAAATAATTGCCAATGAATACAATGTGTCTGTAATTTGCTTACCCAAATCTGATGGTATTTTTATTTGCTTATACCCCAGTAAAGTAGCTGGAGTCAAATGTACATGCCTGAGGATGAAAATAGGAGAGAATATAAATGGAAATAAGAAGACTTGGAAATATAGCCAAAAATCAAGCTTCCCCTTTGTCTGTGATGATTGATGGCAACAAAAGGAACTACTGACAATAAGGAGACTTCGGATGTCATAAAGAAAAAAAATGTCCCTTCATTGCTCCATTACACCAAGATCAGAAATGCCTTTTTTTTTCTTATTTTTTACCAGACTTTATTTGGACCAGTTCAAGGTACACTATAATATTGAGCAGAAGGTACAGAAATTTCCTAGTTCCACCAACCACACACAGACATAGCCTCCCACATCATCAACATCCCCCACAGAGTGGTATATTTGTTATGATAGAACCTATACTAACACATCATTATCAACCAGAGTCCATAGGTTACATTAAGGTTCACTCGTGGTATTGTACATTCTATGGGTTTGGACAAATTTTAATGACATGTCACCACTGTTATGGTATCGATATAGTTTGGCTCTGTGTCCCCACCCAAATCCCATGCCAAATTGCTATCTCTAGTGTTGGAGGAGGGTCCTGGTGGGAGACGACTGATTCATGGGAGTGGATTTTCCCCTTACTGTTCTCATAATAGTAGAGTCTCACGAGATCTGGTTGTTTGAAAGTTCATAGCACTTCCCCCTTCTCTCTCTTTCTCTCTTCCTCCTGCACCCACCATGTAAGACTTGATGGTTTCCCCTTCATCTTCCACCATGATTGTAAGTTTCTTGAAGCCTCCCCAGCCATGCCTCCTGTACTGCCTGTGGAACTGTGAGACAATTAAATCTCTTTTCTTTATAAATTGCGCAGTCTCAGGTAGTTCATTACAGCATTGTGAGAACAGACTAACACAGGTATTATACAGAGCAATTTCACTGCCCTAAAAATCCTCTGAGTTCTGCCCATTCATCCTTCCCTCTTCCTGCCCCAAACCTCGGGAAACCACTGATATTTTTACTGTCTTTATGGTTTTGCCTTCTCCAGAATGTCATATATTTGGAAAGATACAATTTGTAGCCCTTTCAGATTGGCTTCTTTCACTTACTAATAAGAATTTGTTTCAGCCATGTCTTTTCATGACTTCATAATTCATTTAATTTTAGCTCTGAGTAATATTGAATTACCTGGATGTGGCACAGTTTATCCACTCACCTACTGAAGTCTATTTTGGTTGTTTCCAAGTTTGGTCAATTATAAATAAAGCTAATATAAACATTTGTATGCAAGTTTTTGTGTGGACATAAGTTGTCAGCTGCTTTGGATCAATACTAAAGAACATAATTTTGGGATTGTATGGTAAGTATGTTTATTTTGTTAAGAAGCTGACAAACTGCTGTATAGTTTTGCATTCCCACCAACAATGTATGAGAGTCATGTTGCTACACATTCTGTTCAGCATTTGGTGTTTCCAGTGTTCTGGATTTTGGCCATAGGTGTGTAGTAGTATCTCATTTGCTAATAGGTATGTAGTGACATTTCATTATTGGTTTTATTCACATTTCTCTGACGACATAGATGATGATGTGGAGCATCTTTTCATGTGCTCATTAACCATCCGCATATCTTTTTTGATGAAGTGTCTCTTAAGGTCTTTGGCCAATTTTAAAAATTGGGTTGTTCTTTTCTTGTTATTAAATTTTAACAGTTTTTTTGTATATTTTGAAAAACATACAAAAGATTATTCCTTGATCTATATGTTATTTATAAGCATGTTGTTTAATCTCAAATATTTTGGCATTTTAAGGTATCTTTTTATTATTGATTTCTAGTTTAATTTCATTGTTGTCTGAGAACAGAGACTATATACTTTCTATTCTATTAAATTTGATAAATGTATTTTATGGCCTGGAATGTGGCCTATCTTGGTGAATGTTTCATGTGGGCTTGAGAATAACATGTATTCTGCTGTTACTGGATTGAGTAGTCAACAGATACCCATTATATACAGTTAATTGATGATGATGATTTCAGCTATGCCCTTCATCATTTCTGGGATCTGTCCATTTCTGAGATAGAGGCATTGAAGTCTCTAACTATAATAGTGGGTTAATTTATTTATTCCGGCAGTTCTACCAGTTTTTGCCTCACGTATTTTGATGTTATGATGCTAGGTGCATACACATTGAGGATTTTTATGTCTTTTGTAGAATTGACTTCTTTATGACTATGTGAGGCTCTTCTTTATCTCTAATAACTAATATTGCTCCTCTTGTTCTCTTTTTATTAGTATTGTCATGGTATACATTTCTCCATTCCTGTGCTTTTAATCTATATGTGCATTTACATTTGAAGTGGGTTTCCTATAAACAGCATATAGTTACTGATTTGTGGATTTTGTTCCACTTTGACAATTTCTATCTTTTAATTGGTGCATTTAGTCCACTGTTGTTTAAAATTATTGATATAGTTGGATTAATATCCATTATATTAGTTACTCTTTTCTTCTTGTTGCACTTGTTCTTCCTATTTCTGTCTTCCAATTTTTCTGCCTTTTGCTATAAAGAAATAAAAAATAAAAAACACTTGAGGCAAATTAAATTTAGCAGAGTTCATTTGAGTAAAGAACAAGGAGAATTCCAGTAAGCTCCACCCAGCAATGTGGGCAGGCAGTATTTATGGACAGATAAAAGAAGAAAAGTACAGAAACAGTTTGATTGGCTCCAGCTGGGCATTTGGCTTATTTGGGCATGATGCAATCGGTTGGCAGCCTGTGGTTGGCAGCCTGTGGTTGGCTGAAGGTTAGATGCTATGATTGGCTGAGACACAGCTACTTGTACAAAAATATACACCTGGCTACGTTGTAGTTTGTTTCCATACTAAGTTAGGTTGCAATTCACTACAAAGGAATTCAAATTCAAAGTATGGAAGCAACCTCAGGCCAAATGTAATATGATTTAACAATTTCTCCATTTTGTTCCACCTTTCAACCTTAAGAGAGTGACCAAGTATTTGTGCATTGATGACACTCTCTGTTATTGTATTGGACTTCTTTGATCTCAGCATTAAATTAGAAATTCATAACATTAGGTCAGTTGAATGATTTTTATAATCTCTTTATGTTTTCATTATTCTAACTGTAGTAAGACAATTTGATGTATAACAGATGACTCCATTAGAGCATTTAAGACTTTTGAGAGAAAGCAATGTAACTGGGAGACTATTATGAGGACTATCAAAAGGATAATATGAAGATACTAAAGTATACTTCTTCATAGGAGCCTACAGAAATTGAACCTATCAAAATCAAATACATAAAAAATGATCCAGAAGAGGAATCTACTTGTTTTAACCACATAGTTTAACTGATTTCTTGCAACTGAGTTTCTATTGTATCAGACAAATTTTTCCAAATAAACAGTAAGAATTAGGTATCACACACAATACCCCGTTAAGCCAACAGATAGTCCAAAGGAATCTTGTTACCTGAAACAACTCTAGCCAGAGAAGTTTAAGATGTTTGCTGGGCAACTATAGCATTTTCGATAGAGTCAGTGCTATAGCTAAAGTTTGTGCCAAGCCATAGGAAAAGCATTCTAACAAAAGATACCTATTTAGAGGAATTTCTGCCTGTTGGCAAAACATCTTTATTCCATAGTGCGTATTAAGAAGTGTTTGTTTTCCAAGTTGTTTTGGTGTGACAAAGGCACTTTTAGAATCCCTGATCTACACTGAGCCTTGTTTTCCATTTATCAAGACAGAGTTGCCCACACATATGGTTCATCATTAAATCCTTCACAGATAAAAATATATCTTGAAGGGGCACAACAGACTATTCCCCGTGGGATGCCTTGTGCATTTGGGGTTATCAGTAGGGAAGCGCTAGTAATATTTATCTAAGGCTCCATTATTGAATCATTGCGTGGTTTCAGGCTATGCAGAATCAAGGGATTTGGGTTATACATTTTTTTACAAACAATCAAATTATCTTTCTTTTGGTTTTCTTACTAAATTTCTGGCAAAATTTAACTGTAAAATCTTCACTGTATGTTTTGCCTACTGCTGCTTTTAAACAAGGAATCTGAATACGTGCATATGAAAGCTTAACTGTACAGAAAGGACCAGATATTGCACTGTAAAGATCAATGAAATTTGTTAAAGAGTGAGCCAGAAAGTCTCTAAGATCTTGTGAGGATTTATATTTAAAGTGACATATCCAACATTTAGTTAAGTTCCCCCTGGAACCTACTAATCATAAAATCTTAATTATTACATTAACTTCCCATATATAAACAGAAAAGAAACACAGGAAAGAGAGGAAAAGGGACAAATATTTCATGATGACAGAGGGGAAAAGTCTTAATCTGTAATCTTGAGAAAGCTGTCCATATCTAGGATGTCATCCCCTTCTGAGGAGAAACTTTCCTGGGCAATTTTACCTTGAGATCTGTGGTGAGTGTATAGTCCCAAGAGTCTGGAGGGGCCCTCCTGGGCTGAAAGGAGTGGATCCAAGTCCTGAAGTTTTACTGCTCTATGGGTGGTAAGAAGAAGTTGGTATAGTGCCTTCCAAACTTGTTCAAGGGCAGTCTCTTGACTTTGTTTTTGAGTTGCTTTCATAAACCCATTGTCTGGGTTCTGGATCATGAAAGGTCTGGTTGTAAATTGGTGAGTCATGAAGATCTTCTTATACCTGGTAAAAATATACTTTGACATAATGTATTAAAATCTGAAATATTGAATCATGTTAGAGCTTATGTATGAAATATATGAGTTTCCATTATTAGGGGCATATGCCTAACTGCAATTCTTTTATAAGGAAATAAGTCTATGTTTTCCAGTGGAAGTGGATCTGATTGCCATAAATCAGTAATATCTTTGGAGCAATGCAATTGATTCAGTAAGCTTTGTCTAATACTATTGGATTTGTAATACCTTATCTAACTCTTTTACAACTTGTCCAATGAAATGAGTACCTCCATTGCCAGAGATTCCTCCAGCAACTTCCCATAAACAAAATGCATTTTCTAATAACCTGTTAACTGCTGTTGTAGCATCACCCTTTCTGCATGGGGATGCTTATACAAATGAATAATATGCACTGAAGGTGGGGTGGCAGTTGAATAAAACCCATTTGTAAATGTTCAAATGATCGAATAGATGCTGGAAACGTGCCATCTGAGGTTTTTACTGTCTTACAGAAATTATTAGTTTGATGAATGAAATATTGGCTATAAATGATTTTAGCCATTTTAGAACAGCCATCCATCAATATTTTTTCATAATTTCTATAATTTTTACCTCTTCTGAGTCATAGAGTGCAGAACTTTTAATAATGGGAGTTTTTAGGACACAAGAAGGACCAAGTGGCTGTCTAGGCTTTTCATGGGTCAATGCTTACCATTGCATTTATATCCTCTTAAATACCAGCTTTGCTTCTCCAATTTAGGCACATAGTACTTCTTACTAAATACGTTATCATAGGTTATTTGGTTTGGATTAATTTATAAAGTTCATTCAAATTTCATATCTTAACAATTTTAGTACTGGCTGACTTAGCATGAAAAATCTGGTATTTCCTTAGTATTCAATTCATTCTTTTTCTTATTGATGTTGGGTTAGTTTTACGGAACAAATCAGTCTCTTCATTAGACCTCTGGGAATTCTTATCCAATCCAATGGTATGATTTTAAAGATATCAGAAATGTGTACTTGTTAGAGTCCTTTCTATTAATATCCTCAGTGATTAAACACTTTAGGCTTATAGAGCTTACCTACAATAGCTTTCAGTAAAGTACCAGAGTAAACAATTATTTATCTGTGAATGGCAAAACTTTAAATGGTCATGATAAAAAGATCTGATGAGAGTTCATTACAATAATGATGTAATTGACTAGGAAATTTGTGTATTTCTGTTGCATACAATATTTTAAGATAATTAGAATTATGACTGATAACATTATACCAGAACTGTAAGATTATATGAATTTCATATAATATCTGGAACACATATTTTAATACAACTATGCAAATATAACTCAGAGTAGGTTTAGTATTACTTATTATTTGATGATATTCTTTATAAAATTTAATGTATCAAAAAAACCTGACTGGCCTATATTTCTATTTTTAATAGAAGAGATATCATTTTGAGTGTTCTAAGGATGCACCTGAAATATATCAAAGTTAATTCTAGGTTAAGCAAAAAGACTTAATTTAGAGTTTTATATTGAAAAGTTTGTCAAAATATAAAAACTCTAAAACAGTTGATCAAAATAAGATAACAGGTCACAGTGAAATAATTGTCATTCACCTAACCAGTGGTAATTTAAAGGCTTCAATAGTAAATACAGAAAGTTATATAGTTGCGTAAGAAACCTTACCTCATCAATAGAAAGAACACAGTTTTCTTAAGAAATCAAAAATGTAATAAAGACAACTGAAAGCAAAGGAAATTATTTTGGTAAAGCAAAGAATCTTTATTTCCTAGGCTAATTACCTAAAAAGTAAAGAAAACCTTTCACAGTTTCCTATTAAGAGCAGACCAATACTCTTTAAAAATCTTGTTGTTTTAACAGAGAAAAAAATTCTAGTTTTGCATCATTGTGCTTTTAATATTAATACTCCGTCTAGGGAAAACCGAAAAATAATTTCTTTCTAATCTTTGCCAGCTTGATCACATCTAAATTTCCTTTAATAAGATTTACCTTCCATAAAACTTTAAACTTTCTTTTATTCCTTCAATTATTTGTTCTACACTTTTTTTCTTTCCTACTGTGAATCAATCAGTCATACTATTATAGGACAAAAGTTACTTTCTTTTTCCTTTAACAAAATCACATATTTTATGTAAGCACTCCTTACTAAAAACATGTCGGCTGGCCGCGGTGGCTCACGCCTGTAATCCCAGCACTTTGGGAAGCCGAGGTGGGCGGATCACGAGGTCAGGAGATCGAGATCATCCTGCCTAACACAGTGAAACCCCGTCTCTGCTAAAAATACAGAAAATTAGCCGGGCGTGGTGGCGGCCGCCTCTAGTCTCATCTACTCGGGAGGCTGAGACAGGAGAATGGCGTGAACCCGGGAGGCAGAGTTTGCAGTGAGCCGAGATCACGCCACTGCACTCCAGCCTGGGCGATGAGCAAGACTCCATCTCAAAAAAAAAAAAAAAAAAAAAAAAAAAAAAAGTCATATTTTCCCCTCATAAGGAGTTGTCTCTCTTATTATTTCTAGTTTTAATTATAATATACTAATTAGAATCTGAATCTTAGCAATTGTGAATCAGCATACTGTAGATAAACACCATTTCATGACTTCCAGAAATATATGGCTACCTCAAAGTATAATTTTTAATATTTATTAATAGGTGCACATATATTTAGCTTCTCTATGACATATTGAAAATAAGATACCAAAACCAAAACTTAAACTTATATTCAGCAATTAATGTTTCAGTATTTTGCTTTTTTTGGAAATGACCCAGATATTCAAAAAATATCCATATTTTAACTTAATTTAGCAAAACTCTAAGAGTATATGTTTCCAAATGTGTTTGGGAAGCTATTTTTAAGTAGGCACTCTGATACAAAACAAAGTTAGCTAGCATCAGATTATTTCCTTGTTAACTATTTTTACTGCATATGTATGTTAGGCTGTCATCATGAAAGCAAGATCAAAAAGTTAAATACTTTTTAAAAATTTTATGCTGTGCTTGATACACATGGAGTAATAGACATTGCACTTCTACTTGCACATTTTTTCTTAGATTGAACTTACAGTTTTATGGTCTTAAACATCGAATAGAGACAAAGTTGTGTGTCTGGATTATAGTTAATGCTAACAACTCTAAGACTAGCCTGTTTTAATTACACCAGCAATATTTAACAATGATAATTCAATTCACATGAACTTGAAAAGCATTTGAGTTAGTTCCTATTTTGCTGAGAGAATACTTGATTTATATAAGCATTTATTTTTCTTAAAGTCAATTAAATAGAGTTCATTTATAAATTAATTTGGCAACATCATCAGGAGATAGAAAAAAGTACCATACATATATATTAAATATACAGGCATGCATAAACATAGAAACAAATCTTATAGACTTCACTTTCAAAATTTAGCCATGTGCCAGGTACTATAATACAAATTCACCATTTTACTAAAGAATATCTGGATCCAAATTGTTTTTCTGATCAATGGAACAAGATTTTATGCCCAGATGGCTAACACTTTTGACTAGTATTTCATTTGCCTTCTGTAAGGATCATTTTAAAGTGGCAACCTTTGATTCATTGAATCTTTTTGATGCCTGTGTTATACCAAGGCATTGAAAACTACATCCCATTACTTTTGTGGCATTTTTGACCCTTAATTTTCAAATGCACCTCACAAGTGAATAATTTTAATCTAGGTTAAAATTTTCCTACTGTGGTCACTGTAATTCTAAGTAAGTTGTCCTTAGCAAGGTTGACCCATTTTTCCCAAAGTACACAGGAACTGAGGCCCACATTTTTTGTATATAAAATTAGTTGGTATTCCAGAAAGTCAAGTCCCACACTTCGAGAGTCCCATACTTTTTAGATTTGGAACAATCCATTTTCAAAGTTACCTCCCTGAGGCCTCTAACTAAATCCAATCCAGCTAATTATCCAATTCAATTTGATCCTGGAAGCAGTTCAATAAAACATTGCACAAATAAAGTTTGATTGCTCAAAGCACAAATTTATGGAGCTTGAATCCAAGCAAGAACTCACCTATGATCCCAGTTGCCGAGAGACCTAATTGTCCCCAATGGGCCCTGGTGGCTATATTTGTTTGGTCACTCAGTGCTCCTGGAAGTCACTGGAGGTCTACTTTAGATCCCACCTCTGAAGTCAGCCCATTAAAATAAAAAAATTAGGCAAATTATATTTAGCAGTTTATTTGAGCAAAGAGCAATTCATGAATTGGGCAGCACTCAGAACCAGGAAACATTTGGAGATCTCCACTCAGTGATGTGGGAGAGCAGTATTTATAGACAGAAAAAGGAAGTGAGGTATAGAAACAGCTTTATTGGTTCCATGTTGGTATTTGCTTATTTGGGAATAAAGTGATTGGTTGGTAGCCTACAGTGGCTGAAGCTTGGCTGCTACAATTGGCTGAGACTTAGTTACTTGTTACAAGAATATAATCCTAAATTAGGTGGCAGTTTGATTGCATACTATGTTAGATTGTAATTTGTCACATAGAAACTCAAAGGATAAAGGCAGCTCCAGGTTAAATTTAGTTTAATTTAACACTATTGTAGTTTAAATAGAACATTTTATATGATTTCAACTCCTCTCCTTTCTTAGCATACCAGTTATACTTATTTTTAAACATTTTTTTAAAGTGGTTACCATAGAGTTTGCAATATTACAATTGCAATTAATTCTAGTTAACTTTCAAATAACACTATACTGCTTCACAAGTAGTAACAATACCATATAATAACAAAATAATTCCAATTACTCCCTCCTGTCCCTTTAATCATTGCCATCATTCATTTCACTTTTATGTAAGCACACCTAAGCAAATGTATCTATCTACACACACATAAGACATACAGATAAGCATATATAATACAATGTATGGTTGCTTGTTATTTTGAACAAACTAATATTATTTAGAGTTAGTAACAATAAAAATAAAAGGTTTTATTATACCTTCATTATTCATTATTTAAAGCTCTGTCTTTATGTAGATTTGCATTTGTGACCTAAATTACATTTCTTCTCTCTAAAGAATGAATTTTAAAATGTCTTGAAAGGCTATTCTACTGGCCACACATTTTTTCAATTTCTGTTTATCCAAGAAAGAATTTTTCCTTCACTTTTGAAGGATAATTTCAGTGGGTACAGAATTCTGGGTTGGTGGGCTTTTGTTGTTGTTGTTTCTCTCTCTCAGCATTCAGATATTTCACAGCACTCTCTTTTTGCTTGCATGAGATATGAGAAGTTCGATGTAATTCTTATGCTTACTTCTCTATAGGAGTTCTTTTCCTCTGGCCTTTATCAGGATTTTTTCTTTATCTTTGTTTTTTTGTAATTTGAATATGATATACCTATGTATAGAATTTTTAGGATTTATCATACTTGCTGGTCTCTGAGATTCCTGGATCTGTGGTTTGGTTTCTGACCAGAATTTGAGGAAATTCTCAGTCATTATTACTTCAAGTATTTTTTCTGTTCCTTTTTCTGTTTCTTCTCCTGGTGTACACCTTTCATAGTGGTCTCTCAGCTCTTGAATATTCAGTCCTGTTTTTGTTTTTCAGTCTTTTTTCTCTTTGCTTTTCAGGTGTGGAGGTTTCTATTGAGATATCCTCAAGCTCAGCAATTCTTTCATCAACTGTGTCCAGTCTACCAATAAACTCATCCACGTTTTCATTCTGTTAAAGTGGTTTTGATCTGTAGCATTTTATTTTTATTGTTTCTTACAATTTCCATCTCTATGCCTACATAGCCCATCTGTCCCTGCATACTGTCTACTTTTGCCATTAGATCTCTTAGCATATTAATTATAGCTGTTTTAAATAATTAGCTGATAATTCCAACATGTCTAGCATTATCAGTGTCTGTGTCTGGTTCTGATGATGTGTGCTCAGTCTTTTCAGACTGTTGGTTTTTTTTTTTTTTTTTCTGTCTTTTGGCATGTTTCTTATTTTTTTCTTGATACTTGAACATAATATAGGGGATAACAGGAAGTGCTGTAAATAGGACTTTAGTTATGTGGTAGTAAGTTGTAGGGGGTGGTGGCAGGAGAGGTGAAGGGAGGCATTCTACAATCCTATGATCAGGTCTTAGTGAACTGTGCCCCTGAACTGTGAACTTCCCAAGCACTTCTCAGTTTCTCCCCTCACCATTAGGTGGGACAGGGAGGCTAGCATGGCATGGAGTTGGGTATTTTTCTTCTCCCACATGAAGTCTACAGAGAGCTAGAATGGAATATTCCCCTTTTTTCACATGGAAGGCTAAAGCTGGTTGGGTATTTCCTGTCCCCCAGATTTGTTAGGCTCTGATAAAACCTCAATAAGTTAAGCTCTGGTTAATACATTCTCCTGAGGGCAGACCTCATTAAGAAAAACAGAGAAATATGCCTGGCATGTTTCAAGATAGGTCCTACCTTCCCCCAATAGAATCTTGAGGGAATTGTCATCTGCTGTTCACCAAGACAGCCTGGTAGAATTCCAGGAGGTAAAACTCTCAAAGGTGGGAGGAATACTGACTGGGTTCCCCGGAGTTTTTAACTATTAGACTTGCTTACACTAAGCCTCTAGTAATTTGTTCATTACAATTCACATTTTCCTACCAAGGCACTCTTTCCCATAGAAGTTTTTGCTTGTAGGTTTTGGATTTGGTAAGTTGCAATTCTCTGTATTCACCTGTTGGTCTCTTCAATTTTGGGGGCAATGGTTTTCCCTGTAAACTCACTAATAAAGTTGTTGAATTTTCAGTTTGTTCTTTTTTTTTTTTATTAAGCTCCTTACCTGGTGGACTGCAAACTGGAAATTCTAGAAAAGCTCTTTAAGAAGCTATAAATAGTAAACAGTGTAATTGATGTATAAATTTGCATTGAGCCTGCTCACTCTGAATCTTTTGTACTTGTAGGCAAAAACAACATATTTACAGCAAAAACATATTACAAGAAAATGGAAACAAACGCAAGAGTTTGCCATCTGATATTTAATTTTATCTATTGTTCTTTTCCTTTCTTTTCTTTTTTCTTTTAGATTGAGTCATTTTCTGATTGTCTTGTATCTCTATTGACTTACTAGCTATACCTCTTTATTGCCTTTGTTAAGTGTTTGCTTTAGGGCTTATGTGACATATATGTCTTTATCTGACCATTCTTTACCTTCAAATTATATTATAGTACTTCACATATAGTAGGAGAGGCCTACAATTGTATACGTTAATTTCTCCCCTCCAGGCCTCTTGTGTCAGGTTTGAATAGGCCAAGTTGTGCTAACTCCCACCTGGGCCAGGAATTTTCACGATGACTCAGTGACCAATTAAATGCTTACAAATTCATGGTTTATTGTGAAGTTTTCACACACCAACAATCACGTAAGTATATTCAACACACAAAGGCAGTAATAAGAGAGAGGGGAAAGGAACCATTCGGAGTAGCTGAGGAGACCAGCACACTGAATGAAGAACCAGCAGGTCTGGTTTATCTTTGAACACCAAACAACAGGGGTCTCTGAGCTCAGCCCAGCACGGTTTCCGGCAACTGTAAATGGATGCTGTTTTTATTTTAAACAGCAGATTATGCAGATGGTTAATGCACATTAACCACATGGAAAGCAAGAGAAGGAATGCAGATGCCACTAAGAGCAAAGACCAGTCTCAAGTAAACAGCCAGTAAGCAAACGGGAACCTCAAACCCACAACCTCAAGAAATTGAACTCGAGTCAATAACCTGAATGAGCTTGGAAGCAGATTCTTCTCCAGAGTCTCCAGAAAGGAAGGCTGTGCTGCCAACGCTTTTATTTCAGCATTGTGAAACTCTAAGGAGAGGCCCAGCTGAGCTCACTGTACCAGTGGTTCTGACCTACAGAATTATGAGATAATACATGAATGTTGTTTTAGGTTGCTAAATTTTTGTCAATTTCTCATGGCAGTCACAGAATACTAATACACTTACCATGTTTCGGAAGATTTGCATATGAAACTACTACTGATTCCAATTATTTTGTCAATCAGAATTCTTAATATATTGAACAAAAACTGACTCAGGTTGATTTAAGTAGATTATAAATATGGATTTATAAAAGAGATATTAAGTAGCTATTAAGATCAAGAGAAAGGAAAAAGAAACAGGCTCAGAAAATGGTAAGGAAAAATACGGTTAGTTAAATATCTGTTCCTTGATCAAAAATATGCCTGAGAACTTGTGTGATGACATTGTTGTCCTTGCCACAGAACAATATGGTTTATTCCACCAATTCCATCATCTCTAGACACTGTCTTAAGTACAGAAGACAATACTTAAGTACACTCTTAACTATAATACTTAAGTACACTCTTAACTATTGCACCCTAGCAACTGCTTGCGAATACCACTACCACCATTACTAGAAATTAGTCTCTATAACGATTTGTTTACATCATTATTGGTTCAATATCTGGATTTCAACATCTGAAATGGATGCATTTGATTGGCTGTACCCAGCTTGTGTGCCACACCTGAGCTGCCCTTGCAGCTGGAAAATGAATATTGCTATTTCAGGCAATATAAAAAGAGATGAGCTCTGCCAACTATTATGTAGTTGGCACTACTCCAAAAGTAGAATGAAGAGTTTTCGAAGTATGGGCAGAAAAATGTTGAATACATTCTGGTTATTCAGTTCACATATCTAAACCTTTTGAAGGTTCTATCTCAGGTTCCTAAGAAAGTGTTTCAGAGTTTCTTTTCCCAATTTCTTAAATTTTCTGAGGCCTCAGCTATCATAGATCATATGCTAAGAATGTTTGGTTAAACTCTGAATTTTAACTCTTTCTCAGTAAGGCCATTGTATATTTAAAACAGATTATAGAAGCATACCAATGGAACAAATATAAAAGGTTCTCTTTTAGTTTCAAGTGAGGTGACCTTGGTTATATCTCTACTTGACCTTTTTACATTTGTTTCCTCAAGTGTAGATATGGTAATGAGCCTACCTCAAATGGGTATCGATTAGTTGATATGATCTTATAAAGCTATTTAGAGAAACCCCTGAAGAGCTAAATATGGATGTAAGACAAATTGTGAGTGGGTAGTGGACAAGGAGAGTGTGTATGAATCGTGAGTCTAAAATTAGGTCTTATGTCCCAGAGACTGCTTTTTGAAGCACTATATGTGAACTCATTTTAAATATAAAGGTCATGGCAAAACAAGGTAAAAGTATGTTGGTGTCACATTATTTAAGTCCTCTTGAATTTTAAATATATATACACATATATACATAAATATAGAAAACATATAATTATATAAATATATGCATATAATTATATATATACATATGTGTGTATATATTATATATAAAATATAATATATATCTAAAATTTCTCCCTCTGTGCTGGTCGTTCCCTTGCTGACTAATGCTGTTTCAGGTGAACTGTCCTCTTGCCCGCTACTATTTCCCAATCTCCCCAATTCTTGATTTTCTTAGAAGGAAGTATAATCTGTTGCTCCTGTGATGCTGCTTTTCTTAAATAGCTTGTATATTTGTATATAAGGAGCTGATTATTTAACTTAAAGGAGGCAGTGAAGCAAATTAGAACATTCTTATTTTAATTGCAATCCATACCTTACAAAATTAATAGGATGATATAAAAATAGTAAGATGGAAAAATGTATAAATAGAATAGATAGACACATATGTGTGTGTTTATGTATGTGTATCATTACAAGGGTGTATGTATGTATAGGTACAGGTTTGTGTGTGTGTGTATGTGTATACATATATCTATGTGTATACATATATATATACACACACACATATAATACATGATGAAACAAATATTGTCAGTATTCATTAAAGATTCTAGGTGGCTCACGCCTGTAATCCCAGCACTTTGGGAGGCCGAGGAGGGCAGATCACTTGAGGTCAGAAGTTCAAGACCAGCCTGGCCAACATGACGAAATCCTGTCTCTACTAAGAATACAAAACTTAGCTGGGTGTAGTGGCGGGCGTTTGAAATCCCAGCTACTCAGGAGGCTGAGGCAGGAGAATCACTTGAACCTAGGAAAGGGAGGCTGCAGTGAGCTGAGATTGCACCACTGCACTCCAGCCTGGGCAGCAAAAAAAAAAAAAAAAAAAAAAAAAAAAAAAAAAAATTCTAGGTGGTAGTTATATCATGGTTCACCAAGCAATTCTTTCAACATGAGAATGTTGGAGCTAGAAAAAGCTTTGGACTTTATACAGCACAAATCTATCATTATGAGACAGATTATTGTACTCAATACATTTTTGGGGGGATGAGTGAATAGAATGAATTTGACAACTAAAATCAAGACATAAGGAGGGTATAGGGACTGCTAAATCACATAGCTAGTCAGTGGCAAATCACAGCTTAATTAAGTTTTCCTGACTCTCAATCAGGTGATCTTTCTTTTATATAGTATGTAGTCCAGTATACGTTTAGATAACTCATCCTAGTCTCAAACACTGTGAAGGAATTCCAGCTGGAGACACACATTTTCAACTGCTTGGGATATGGCATAGTACCTGGCATATAGTAAGCAATTTTTTTCCGTTATTATTAAGAAACATTAGGAAAGTTCTAGTGGATTTCAGAATTTGATCTCATCATCCTCAAACCGGTGATCAATTCTAACAATTACTCACTGTAAATCTTACATTTACCATTTATTTGTCAAGATTTCCCTTTGGTGTGTATGGATGTGTGTTTGTAGGGTTATGTGTTGGGTAAAGCATGGGAGAGTGGTCAGTGTGGAGGAAGGGAGGGCACCGTGCTGCCTCCTGCCCTGCACAGCTCAAAAGTGTAATTTCTACTTTAGCTCCCTTTCCTGCATCAACAAGTCACATCTCAATGTTCAAAAAGTTTGGAACTGGATTTTGTTTTAGAATTCAGAATATTTCAGACTTCAAAAAGAGATATAATGTGCATTTGCTTTAACTAATGTTGTATCCCTAATGGGTCATAGGTAGTACACTACAATCAAGTATATATATGAAGGGGAATATACGGACATTTACAACAGATGGGATAAACAAAGTCTATGAATAGCCTCACATCAGTTCAGGTCAGCTTAAGTTTTTTGCTCTTCACTGAGTAAGCAAAAGCATTTCTTTCAGTGCTTTTTGAATTTCAGACTGTAGGTGAGAGATTATTGGCCTAATATTAAATTCTAGGTATCTTAAAGCTTTGATGCTTAAGAAAATGAGGAGTGCTTAACAAATATTTTGTGTTCTCTACAGGACTCAGAAGAAGTTTTCCATTTGTACTGAGAAAAGAACAAGAGGAGACTGACTTAGATGTAAAAGAATTGAGATTAATAGAATGTGATTTTTTTCCCTCTGGTTGCTAGCAGTGGGCTATGGACACTGTAGTGTCAAGCAATGTGCTTGGTTCATAATACATACAAAAATAAATTGGCATAAATATGGCATGAATGATTTACCTAAGGAAACTGGAATATAAAAATGACATTGTAAACTATAGGGTGATATGTAAATGTTTATCATTGCTGTTTTGAACTAAAGAAAATCATTGGCAAATGATTTTTCTGGGAGTAGTTTCTGGGTGGAGGACTCTAGCATATGATTATGATTAATAGAGTATATTTTGTACTCACATATGCAGGTTCATCAAACTTATTCAAAAAGAAAAAGGTAAATATTTTCCACTTTGTGGGTCAAACATTCTCTGCTGCAACTTAACACCATTGTACTCAACTCACACCATTGTACTACAAAAACAGCCACAAGTAACAAATGAATGGGTGTGACTATGTTAAAATAAAGTTTTATTTACAACAACAGAATGGGTCAGATTTGCCCCTCCTGTCATAATGTGCTCACGCGCTGCTATGTTTCTATCTTGTCCTCTATATATTATACAGTCATTCCCTCAGGTCTCCGTGCATAGAATAATTTGTAAGGTCTTCAGGTTAAAGGTCATGTCTTATGCATTTTGGTAGAATTAATTATTGTACTTTAATTTAATAAAGTATGCACTCAACCATAGCTTAAAAGTTGACAACAGGTAGGAGAATGAACTGGTGCACCCATTCTGGAGAGGAAAGCATCAGTAATTAGTTCACACACCTTGTGCATACACTTTTTGTCTCAGCAATCCCACATCCAGGAGAAAACCTCTCACCCAGATCTACAGGTAACCTCACTGTAGCAAGAAGTAGTGACAACCTTGATATTTATCTTTAGGATAAAAGTTAAATAATCTGGGATTTGTACATAATGGGAGCCCTCCATTATTATAACAAATACCTATCATATCATATAGTATACAAAGTATGTCAATATAGTATTATATGAAATATCATGTATTGTATGAAGTAACACGATATATACTAAAATTATAATGGCAATCAAAACTTAAGACTGAGAATGAATATGGAAGTGGGAGAAATGGGAATAGGGCTAAAGGAGAAACATATCAAAATAAACAATAAAGAGTGGAGGACGCTTGCACCAATTGATGATAATAATGTGCCAAGGATTGAAGGGAACATAACCTAATTCTGCACACTTGAGATACAAAGATATCAAAACAATAACATAAAAAATTAAGCAGAAGTTCTGTTTTCTTTCTTTCTTTCTTTCTTTCTTTCTTTCTTTCTTTCTTTCTTTCTTTCTCTCTTTCTCTCTTTCTCTCTTTCTCTCTTTCTTTGGAGTCTTGCTCTTGTTACCCAGGTTGGAGTGCAATGGCATGATCTCAGTTCGCTGCAACCTCCGCCTCCAGGGTTCAAGTGATTTTCCTGTCTCAGCCTCCCAAGTAGCTGGGATTACAGGTATCTGCCACTACATCCAGCTAATTTTTTGTATTTTTAATACAGATGGGGTTTCAACATGTTGGCCAGGCTGGTCTTGAACTCCTGACCTCAGGTGATCCACCTGCCTTGGCCTCCCAAAGTGCTGGGATTAGAAGCATGAGTCACTGCACCCAGCCACAGGGGTTCTTAAGTTAGGATTCAAGAACCCCTACTGGGTCATGGATGAGGTCAATATTTTCACCCAAATTAAAAGGAAAAGAGCAAATCTAAGATTTCCTAGCAATCAGTGTCACTGAAGAATCAAATAGGCTGCCTCTTGTGTAAGTGGATTCTAGAACATTTGAAGGGGTGAGTGTGAAAAATGAGAAGATGGAATATTGAACTCAGTCTGGTTGTTAGCCTTGCTGAGGGCAATGAATACCAATGATATTATAATGAACCCCCATAATGCACATCTTTACCTACAAACTGTGCAGACATTGACGGATGGATTCCCTGAAGTCAAGTATAGACCTTTTCTGGAATGATGGACTACTGTGAAACACTGCAGATCTAGATGCTTTGAATGGTTGAAAAATGCTCTAATCAGTATTATACTTATTATATATTAGTATTTATTATTATATAATATTAACATCATATATTCTATTATATAATGTATTATTATATATTATATAATATATAATGTATTACTATACATTATTATAGATATTATAGATATTTATAAGTATCTATAAATTTTGCATTCTTTAAAACATATTTTTAGCTAACAACTTATAAAATTTCCATTAGATTAAATCAAATGTCTAATACTTTTTGCAAGATGGTATAATCTTTCACAAGATCTGCAAATCTTTGGCTTTAACTTGTTGCTAGTTAAAGTTAGTAAAGTCTTTTTCTTAATGCATATTGTGAAAAAAGTGTTCCTGTATACCAACCAATCTTTCTCGTCCTTCTCTTTGATTTCTCATGAGGATGACATACATGACCGTCATCCACAGCTCTTCATTGCCGATCAAGTCTTATTTCTTGCCATTCAGACTTTCTTGCATCTTTTTCCCCCATCAACAAAATTCCTTGCCATTTATTAATCATGCCATGCTGTCTTCTCTGTGATTTTCTACAGCAGTGTCTCTCGAAATCATTTACTTCCCTTTTTCAACTGAGTGACCACTGTGTGTCATTTTAGGATAAGTTCAGTGTCATCTGCTTCAGAGATGCTTCCATCACTCCTCACATGGGCTTGTGTCCCATTGCATGTATTCTCATAACAGTCTATGTTAACTTTCAACATATGACACTTTTCTACAGTATATATCTATTTCCTTGTCTGTGTTCTATACCTTAAGTACAAAAACTGAAACCTTTAACGTATATCTGCTTATGCCATTCAGTATATTCCCTATTATTTAGTGATTCAGTGGTTATAATTGAATGAGTGAGTAAATAGCTGTTCATTAAATAAGTATACAGACTGATAGAATGGTACTTTATCACAGATCCAGTGCAGAAGTTTAACACTGTTAGATTAAATTAAATTTTGTTCTTATCGCCAATTATTTTTTATTTATTAATTATTATTATTATTGTTATTATTATTTGAAATGGAGTCTTGCTCCATCACCAGGCTGGAGTGCAGTGGTGTGATCTTGGCTCACTGCAACCTCTGCCTCCCAGGTTCAAGCAGTTCCCCTGTCTCAGCCTCCCGTAGCTGGGACTACAGGCATGCGCCACCATGCCCAGATAATTTTTGTTTTTTAGTAGAGACAGGGATTCACCATGTTGGTCAAGATGATCTCGATCTCCTGACCTCGTGATCCACCCGCCTTGGCATCCCAAAGTGCTGGGATTACAGGCGTGAGCCACTGCGCCTGGCCTTATCATCAATTCTTTAAGGTGACAGAGAAGAGGGGATCAGAGCACATGAAGTCAATGGATAACAGTATTTATGGAAGTAAAAGTATCATGGCAGTGGCCTCTCTCCCACAATTCCCAGGGAGGAAAGTCCATGTATCAGTACGGAAGGTGCCTCAGCAGATCTTTGCACTAATGCTCTGCTTTCACGGAGACACAATGGCTCTTTTCTCTATGGTTTATACTCTTCTAGCCACTTCTAAATAACTTGTCTTACTTTCGCTCAGCTTCATATTTCTACTCATTCATGATTTTCAAAGCTTTATGATTTTTTGTATCTCTTTGCTAGGACACTCTTGTGCCTTGGTCTCACTGTTTTTAATCACAAAAGGTGCAAAAGGTAAATGACTTATTTGCTTCATAGTTACCAATCGGTAGTGAAAACTTCCACTAAAAAATTTATTGTAAGAAGCCACAGGTCAGCCTGTGTTTGGAGAAGGGAGTAGTGCTCAATCACACCAGTTATGGCTAGGGTAGTAGGGATGTGTGGTACAAAGCAAAGCATAGAAAGCTATTTCTGGAGGCTTTGATCAGAACCTCAAAGGATAATTGCTTCTTTAGAGTATATATTTGTATTATGTGATTCCTTTTTTCTACCACAATTGCACTAGTGCATTCCATTATTGTCTCCACCAGTTTATGCCCAGCTACTGATTAATACCTCTCATCAATCTGTCATCCCATTAGCAGACATCAGCCATGCCAGAGTGCAAAATCTGGTCATGAATTCTTAGTGTAATTCCTTAAAAGTACCATATTGCCATTTCAAGAACTTTAATCAGGGTAAAACAAAATTCAAAACATCAGTGAAGATATCAGTCATCATGATTAATTTCAAAAGGTTAATAAAAGAAAAGCTCTAGACATTGAGCAAGCTAAAGTGACTTCTCTGCCTCCAATGTGGTTAAGTATATCAAATGCCACGGTACAAACAAGCAAACAAAAAAACAATACTTGTTTTTTGAGATAAAGTAAACACTAACAAACTAACAACAACAAGAAACAGGACAACCTTGTCTTATTATAAACTCCCAAATTTATGAAGCCTTGAGCCTTTTTTCTGAAAGGTATTAACTCGTTCATTAAAAAAAAAAAAAAAAAAGAATCTGTTCCTGACTTCTAAAATATGCTTTCTGAAGATATATGATAACATTTGCAGATATGTGAGCATGTGAAGAGACTGCTATAGTTTTCTTTTTTCTATTATGAACAGACTAGGTTACATCCTGGTAACCTTATGATTTTATTTCTTTTAATACTTGCTGTGGCTTTTTTTTTTTTCTGAGTGAAGGAGGAATAATGATATGAATAATTCTTTTGAAAGCTAGACTTCTAAATTTTTTTTTTGTCTCTCAGCTTCGTTTCATAAAATTTAGTCTAGAGACAAAGAACCAATAGTTAGATTTGTGAAACATCTGAAGAATTGATGGGATTGAAATTAGCAGGTGGAACTAGAAGCAAGCCACCTATAGAAGAAATAGCACAAACCAAATCATGGAAAGTAACATGCTCAGAACATCTCAAGGGTCTTGTTTAGACAGACCACAGGTTTCATGTGGTAGCAGAGCTGCAATGAAGTAGGAAAGTTAATATGAGAACTGAATAAATAATAATCACCTCAAATATGTCACCACTGCTGCTTTCTACCAAATTGAGCATTAATGTACAATATTGCTAATATTCACTTGCAGGCACTTATGTTGTGAAAGTAAACTTAGGTGTCCTTTATGCTGAATGTCTTCAATGTTGAAAGCTTCTTTAAAAAAAGTGTCTCAGACTTCCAAAAAGCTACATTATATAAAACACGATCTCTACATTTTTTTCCTTTGCTATCTTCCTCAGCGAAATAAGAAAAGAAATGCTTTTCTCAGAAACCAAGTAAACTCCAACAGAAATATGGGGATTAAAGATTATTTTTATTCACAATCTTTTAGTGTGTCTTGTTTCCACAACATTAGTTCTGTTGTACGGCTCACTTTGAGATGAATATTCTGTATTCGTTTCAAAGTAAAAATGTAAAGTACATTTCTCTGTGTCTGTAGAGCAACTAAATATAAAAAACCAATTACCACAGACATGCCAGATAATAAATGCCTTTCAGTAATCACATACAAAAGTTACTTACCCACCTCCCAATTCTCCTGGGGAAATGGGTTTCCCTGGCATTTACTCCCTATAGAGTAAAATTAAACTCAGTTGTGTTTCCTGATGTGGATAAGTATCCATCTGTGGCCCTGATTATCACTGTCATTATGTGTTATTAACCAATGTGAAAATTATCAACTTATGTAATGATAGCAGTCAGTTAGCACCATTTGCCTTCATATCCATACTACTTGAAAGTGTTCTCTGCAAATGAAAAAAGTTTAAGATTAAAAATTTCCCTGTAAGCAAACTAGATACAGTTTTTTTGTGTGTGTTTAAAATGTTTATATACTATTATTATTTTTATATGTAATATATTGCATATATTATTATATTATTTGTATTATTTCTCCAAAGCCTTCATCAAGTGTGAATAACAGTCATTGACTTACTATGGCATTAAGTACAATTGTCTAAAATGATAATGGCTCTAGAAACCAGAGTTGGCAAGTCTTGAGATTAATTAAAAGAATAATCTTTTAAGAATTTCAATTTCAGTCTTTCTCACTGAGTAAATTATAAAGATGCACACCAAGGAGCTTTAAGGAAGTAATAAGACTTTCATTTCCATATGTCAGATTAGTTTTTAGCTAGCATAGTTATCAGAAAAGGTCATAAGCTAATTTCTTGGTTCATTCAAGGCAGCAAGAAGACCCTGAGCAACATTTTTCAATAAAAGGTATACGGAGAAACTCAGTACTGATGAGAGATTACTGCCAAAGCATTTTTTATGTTTGCCATGATTCTACAGAACCATCTGAGTGTGTTTGTGCAAATGGAAAACAGGCATGTGCAGAAGAGAATCCATCTTTAAAAGTGATATGACATTATCCATCTAAACTATATATAATTCTTAACCAATATCAAGGCCATTTGATAAAACAAAGATTTGGAAAACAATTTGAGTTAACTTGCTTTATGTCTTAGCCAAACTGCTCATTTAAGTTGAAATTCACTGGATGTCTCCAGCTGGATATCTTCACAAATTGCTATTTTAGAACAAGATTCTAAAATTAGCAGATCTTATTTTGAAATACTCTGTAACTGGCCTATGCATATTACAGATCCAGATGGTGCAGCTTATCCCCAGTATAGGCGTATTGTAGGTTTGAATGGTCTCAGAGGCCTGAGCTACACCATGCTTACTATTTCATCTTTCTTTTTGTTAGTATGTGATGCTCGTCATATGCTTTTAGTACCTTATAGGAGCCTATTCACTCAAATAGTGGTGATGTTTTAGAAATTAAACCATATCTTCATTCTAGCTCTGGGCACAGTGGTTAATTTATGTGCAGTGGAATTTTATTTCTTGAGGAGAGAAGTCTTGCTGGTGGGCTGTCCAAACATAACAGGGAGTCTTGCTTTTGTGTTTTGTTTTAAGAAAGAATAAACTCTCATTAATAGATTTCTTGGTAATACAGGCCAGAAAGCTCTCAGCATCACTAAGTATGTCTATAGAGTCCTCAAGTTAGTAAGGGCTGATCCAACCTTAGGCTTTGTAAATAGGCTTTTGAGTGCACTGTGTGTATTCAGTGAAAAATTATGTTTATGACCATTTTATTTCAGTTGAAATATTATATACAAAATGATGAAATTAAATGTGTACAGAGCGTGATTTCAGTTTAGTCTGTAGGATGAGTGTGGCAATGAAATCTGGGTAACTAGTTTAGAGAATAAATTTTCTTTGATTTAGGAGGAATAATACATATAGGACTCTGAAATAAAGATGCTTGCTATTTTTATTTCCAAGTTTATTTTACTTTTCATCAAGTTCAGAATAAATCCATTTAAAAAAATAAGTAAAGTTTCCAGTCCTGATTGCACACAGTATCCAAGAAAATTCATAATTTAATAAGTGGATTAAATGACCAGTTGAAAAAATCTTCCATAGTCTATAAGATTTCAGATAATGTACACATTCTGTTACTTAAATCATAAAAATCATAAATTTGCCAAAATAAGCAGTGCATTAATTGATTTGAGAAATTGAAATGGTCAGAATAGACTTCACCTTAAAAATATTTATAAAATATACTTGATTTCTGTTTTAAAATAATTTATGACTATACAGCTTCTTAATGTTGATCAAATGCTCCTCTTTTGGCATAAACTATATTCAGCAAAACATTTAAGAAAAATATTTTATCATCTGCCTTGTTATATTTTTCTAATTTTAAGTGTCTTGATCTGCTGTGATAAGTCATTGCTTCAGTTGATCCAAAGAAACCAGAGAGACCAAAACCAGAAAAGCTGCAGCCAAGGAAAGGTTTGACTCTCTTGGTCAGTATCCACCATTAAAACACAAATATAATACTAACTTCAGGACTTTTATACAACTATATCGCAATCAAATTGTATGTTAATAAAATGACTTCTTGCTTAATTAATTATGCATGTTACTCATCATTAGCAAACACAGGAACAAAATCTAATTTTAAGTACTATACTTCATGTCTGTTGACTCATGTAATTCTCTCAACATTATCATAAGACAGCACCTCCATCTTTCCAATGAAGAAAATAAGATGGTTACAGACCATAGAGTATGTCACTAGGTTGGAACTAGGAAGACAAATTCAGGCCATGTTCATCTAATGTTAAAATATAATCTAAACATACTAAACTAAAAGACACTTGTCTACAAAAAGAAATAGAAAATATGCCCTCTAATCTTAAGACAATATTCTAGCAAGTGAAATAAAACTATAGAAAATATCCAGAATATAATTTGAGGAATGAGATAAAACTATATATGAAATAAGCACAATAGAACCACAATATGTACACTATGAGATGGAGGTATCCATAATGCTTCATGTCACTAAAGAGAGATTGAGCCAAAATCTATAGCAGACATTAGAAAAGTTTTGACAGCATAATTACCATATGAAACTGAATCTCAAATGTCAGTAAAGATAGCAAATTTGGCAAGTTGACAAGGAAGAAAAGGAATTTGGGGAGAGTCATAGTATATTCATAGTTATTCTGTGCTATGTAGGCAAGTTTAACTTTTCCTGTATCCACTGATGAATTATTGGTATATGTTAAAGGCGGTAGTGACTTAAAAACATTGCTTTTTAGAATAAGAGTTTGGCAATAATGCCAAGGTTGAATTTGAAGGGCTTACAATAAAGACAGAACTACTGAAAAATTCTAGATAAAAAAGAAAGAACCTTTTCTATAGAAGTGGAGATGGAAGGGACTAAGACAACTGAAAAGACAAAAGACTGAAGTAGCATTCAATATTCAGTCAACAGCTTTTATTGAATTCCTACTTACATGTCAGGCATTGCTCTAGGCACTGACTTATGGCTTTGAAAAAAATATGCCAAATTTTTAGTTCCAGGCATTTTAATTCTAGTTAAACTAGAGAGAGGAAAAATATATTTTATGTATTTTCTAATATATGCATTTGGTTCATATTGTAAAATCTTTTAAAATCAGCTTGAGGAGATGAGACATCAAGGTTACAAGTCAGTGTCTTTGCTAATTAGAACCTTCCAATCTACTGAATTTTCTTTTCTTTTCTTTTTTTTTGAGACGGAGTCTCCCTCTGTCACCCGGCCTGGAGTGCAGTGGCCAGATCTCAGCTCACTGCAAACTCCGCCTCCCGGGTTTAGCCATTCTCCTTCCTCAGCCTCTCGAGTAGCTGGGACTACAGGTGCCCGCCACCTCGCCCGGCTAGTTTTTTGTATTTTTTAGTAGAGATGGGGTTTCACCGTGTTAGCCAGGATGGTCTCGATCTCCTGACCTCGTGATCCGCCCATCTCGGCCTCCCAAAGTGCTGGGATTACAGGCTTGAGCCACCGTGCCGGGCCTACTGAATTTTCTTAAGGAAATTTACTGCCACATAAGCAACAAACTTTTTCCTTAAGGGGAACATAGTATGATGGTATTGATGTACTCTTCTACCAAAAGAAATGTGACTGATTGATAGCTTGTGATCATTTCTGTAATTGAATTATAACAGCATTTTGTGACGGTGACTGAGAAACAACTCTACCTAATGTGGCCAAGAAAGGTTTCCGAAGTTTGAGCTAAAACTTGAATGACAAGGGAAGTATCATGTAGTGAGCACAAGGAAGGAAATACAGGCCAGATCATAGAAAGTCAGATCAAGATTAGGAGCTGAAATTTTATTTGAAAGTAGATGAGTAGTTTTAGGCAAGGGAGCAAATGATTTAATTTTCATTTTTAAGTGACTTTACCACTGTTTCTTTGTGGAGAATGTAGAAAGGTAATATTGGAAGCAGTGTAAAGAATTTAATTGCAGGTATGAAATGATAGTGATTGGGTCTAGGTTAGTAGAAGTTAGAATACAAGGAAGAACGTAGACTTGGGGTAGGTTTTAGAAAACTTTTTAGAATTGACAGGACTGGCTAATGGCTTAGATGTTGAGATAGAGCAGATAAAGAGAGAAACAATAATTCTCAGTTGATGATATGATGCAGTTTCTCAATAAATAACTGTTGGATGAATGCTAAAACTGGATGTTGGGAGCTATCAAGGTATTTGCCAGGTTGAAAGAGAAAAGGGGCATTTAAAAGTAGCATGCACTAATATTATAAGCCTCCTCTTGATATCCATCCTATTAAGAGCTTAATTCTCTAGTCAATGGAAGTTTCACTCCAGAGTTGGATTATTACAGCTTCAGGAAACAAGTGTGGTAAAAAGTGCTCTCTTGGTCTTCAGGAAGCTATAAAAGATCAAGGTGTCTTTACTAAGCAGGACTTTCCTATATGCTGAATATTTCTAATGAAATTTACTTACACATAAGCAACAAACTTTTTTCTTAAGGAAAACATTGTATGATGTACTCTTCTATCAAAAGAAATGTGGCTGATTGAATCTTTGAAAGATTTTTACAAATGCGCGTCTTACAGATGTGAAAAAAAGTGGGAGATTTTGGAAATTGAAACTTGACACTTCTAACTTTAAGAATGGGCTGGTGGGGGGCGTGCGCAAGATGGCCGAATAGGAACAGCTCCAGCCTCCAGCTCCCAGCGTGAGTGACACAGAAGACAGGTGATTTCTGCATTTTCAACTGAGGTACCAGGTTCATCTCACTGGGGAGTGCTGGACAATTGGTGCTGGTCCGCTGGTGCAGCCTGAACAGCAAGAGTTGAAGCAGGGCAAGGCATCGCCGCACCTGTGAAGCACAAGGGGGAAGGGAATCCCTTTTCCTAGCCAAGGGAAACTGAGACTCACAAAACCTGGAAAATAGGGTAACTCCCACCCAATACTGCGCTTTACCAATGGCGTTAGCAAATGGCACACCAGGAGATTATATCCCACACCTGGCCTAGAGGGACCCACGCCCACGGAGCCTCCCTTATTGCTAGCACAGCAGTCTGAGATCTAACGGCAAGGTGGCAGCAAGGTTGGGGGAGGGGCGCCCACCGTTGCTGAGACTTAAGTGGGTAAACAAAGCCACTGGGAAGCTCGAATTGGGTGGAGAACCCCACAGGTCAAGGAGGCCGGCCTGCCTCTGTAGACTCCTCCTCTGGGGAGAGGGCATAGTTAAACAAAAATCAGCAGAAACCTTGGCAGAGGTAAATGCCCCTGTCTGATAGCTTTGAAGAAAGCAGTGGATCTCCCAGCACGGAGGTTGAGATTTGAGAATGGACAGACTGCCTGCTCAAGTGGGTCCCTGACCCCTGAGTAGCTTAACTGGGAGACATCCCCCACTAGGGGCAGACTGACACCTCACACCTTACATGGTGGGGTACACCCCTGAGATGAAGTTTCCAGAGAAAGAATCAGACAGCAACACTCGCTGTGCAGCAATATTCTATCTTCTGCAGCCTCCGCTGCTGATACCCAGGCAAACAGGGTCTGGAGTGAACCTCAAGCAAACCCCAACAGACCTACAGCTGAGGGTCCTGACTTTTAGAAGGAAAACGAACAAACAGAAAGGACACCCACACCAAAACTCCATCAGTACATCACCATCATCAAAGAACAAAGTCAGATAAAACCACAGAGATGGGGAAAAAGCAGTGCAGAAAAGTTGGAAATTCAAAACATCAGAGCGCATCTCCCCCTCTGAAGGAACACAGCTCATTGCCAGCAACAGAACAAAGCTGGACAGAGAATGACTTTGATGAGTTGAGAGAAGGCTTCAGTCGATCAAACTTCTCAGAGCTAAAGTAGGAACTACGTAACTAATGCAAAGAAACTAAAAACCTTGAGAAAAGAATGGATGAATGGATAACTAGAATACTCAATGCAGAGAAGCCCTTAAAAGAACTGATAGAGATGAAAACCACAACATGAGAAATACGTGACAAACGCACAAGCTTCAGTAACGGACTCAATCAACTGGAAGAAAGAGTATCAGCGATTGAAGATCAAATGAATGAAATGAAGTGAGGAGAGAAGTGTGGAGAAAAAAAGAGTAAAAAGAAATGAATAAAGCCTCCAAGAAGTATGGGATTATGTGAAAAGACCAAATCTACGTCTGATTGGTGTGCCTGAAAGTGATAGGGAAAATGGAACGAAGTTGGAAAACACTCTGCAGAATATCATCCAGGAGAACTTCCCCAACCTAGTAAGGCAGGCCAACATCCAAATTCAGGAAATACAGAGAATGCCACAAAGATACTCCTCAAGAAGAGCAACTCCAAGACACATAATGGTCAGATTCACCAGAGTTGAAATGAAGGAAAAATATGTTAAGGTCAGCCAGAGAGAAAGGTCAGGTTATACACAAAGGGAAGCCCATTAGACTAACAGCAGATCTCTCGGCAGAAACTCTCCAAGTCACAAGAGAGTGGGGGCCAATATACAACATTCTTAAGAAAAGAATTTTACAAACCAGAATTTCATATCCAACTGAACTAAGTTTCATAAGTGAAGGAGAAATAAAATCCTTTAGAGACAAGCAAACGCTTAGAGATTTTGTCACCCCCAGGCTTGCCCTACAAGAGATCCTGAAGGAAGCACTAAACATGGAAAGGAACAACAGGTACCAGCCACTGCGAAAACATGCCAAAATGTAAAGACCATTGATGCTAGGAAGAAACTGGATAAACTAATGAGCAAAATAACCAGCTAATATCATAATGACAGGATCAAGTTCACACATAACAATATTAACCTTAAACGTAAATGGACTAAATGCTCCAATGAAAAGACACAGACTGGCAAACTGGATAAAGAGTCAAGACCCATCAGTCTGCTGTATTCAGGAGACCCATCTCACACGCAGAGACATACATAGGCTCAAAATAAAGGGATGGAGGAAGATCTACCAAGCAAATGGAAACAAAAAAAGGCAGGGGTTGCAATCCTAGTCTCTGATAAAACAGACTTTAAACCAACAAAGATCAAAAGAGACAAAGAAGGCCATTACATAATGGTAAAGGGATCAATTCATCAGGAAGTACTAACTATCCTAAATATATATGCACCCAACACAGGAGCACCCAGATTCATAAAGCAAGTCCTTAGAGACTTACAAAGAGACTTAGACTCCCATACAATAATAATGGGAGACTTTAACACCCCGCTATCAACATTAGACAGATCAATGAGACAGAAAGTTAACAAGGATATCCAGGAATTAAACTCAACTCTGCACCAAGTGAACCTAATAGACATCTTCAGAACTCTCCACCCCAAATAAACAGAATATACATTCCTCTCAGCACCACATCGCACTTATTCCAAAATTGACCACATGGTTGGAAGTAAAGCACTCCTCAGCAAATGTACAAGAACAGAAATTATAACAAACTGTCTCTTAGACCACAGTGCAATCATACTAGAACTCAAGGCTAAGAAACTCAATCAAAACCGCTCAACTACATGGAAACTGAACAAACTGCTCCCAAATGACTACTGGGTACATAATAAAATGAAGGCAGAAATAAAGATGTTCTTTGAAACCAGTGAGAACAAAGAAACAACATACCAGAATCTCTGGGACACATTTAAAGCAGTGTGTTGAGGGAAATGTGTAAAGGGAAATTTATAGCACTAAAGGCCCACAAGAGAAAGCAGGAAAGATCTAAAATTGACACTCTAACATCGCAATTAAAAGAACTAGAGAAGCAAGAGCAAACGCATTCAAAAGCTAGCAGAAGGCAAGAAATAACTAGGATCAGAACTGAAGGAGATAAAGACACAAAAAACCCTCCAAAAAATCAGCGAATCCAGGAGCTGGGTTTTTGAAAAGATCAACAAAATTGATAGACCGCTAGCAAGACTAATAAAGAAGAAAAGAGAGAAGAATCAAATAGACACAATAAAAAATGATAAAGGGGATATCACCACCAACCCCACAGAAATACAAACTACCACCAGAGAATACTATAAACACCTCTACACAAATAAACTAGAAAACCTAGAAGAAATGGATAATTTCCTAGACACTTACACTCTCCTAGGACTAAACCAGGAAGAAGTTGAATCCCTGAATAGACCAATAGCAGACTCTGAAATTGAGGCAATAATTAATAGCCTACCAACCAAAAAAAAATCCAGGACCAGACGTATTCACAGCCGAATTCTACCAGAGGTACAAGGAGGAGTTGGTACCATTCCTTCTGAAACTATTCCAATCAATAGAAAAAGAGGAAATCCTCCCTAACTCATTTTATGAGACCAACATCATCCTGATACCAAAGCCTGACAGAGATACAAAAAAAAAAAAGAGAATTTTAGACAAATATCCCTGATGAACATCGATGCAAAAATTCTCAATAAAATACTGGCAAATTGAATCCAGCAGCACATTAAAAAGCTTATCCAGCATGACCAAGTGGGCTTCATCCTTGGGATGCAAGGCTGGTTCAACATACCCAGATCCATAAACATAATCCAGCATATAAACAGAATCAAAGACAAAAACCACATGATTATCTCAATAGATGCAGAAAAGGCCTTTGACAAAATTCAACAGCCCTTCATGCTAAAAACTCTCAATAAATTCCGGAATGTATCTCAAAATAATAAGAGCTATTTATGACAGCTCACAGCCAATATCATACTGAATGGGCAAACACTGGAAGCATTCTCTAAAAACTGGCACAAGACAGGGATGCCCTTTCTCACCACTCCTATTCAACATAGTGTTGGAAGTTCTGGCTAGGGCAATCAGACAAGAGAAAGAAATAAAGCGTATTCAATTAGGAAAAGAAGAAGTCAAATTGTCCGTGTTTGCAGATGACATGATTGTATATTTAGAAAACCCCATTGTCTCAGCCCAAAATCTCCTTAAGCTGATAAGCAACTTCAGCAAAGTCTCAGGATACAAAATGAAAGTGCAAAAATCAAGTGTACTCTTGTACACCAGTAACAGACAAACAGAGAGCCAAATCATGAATGAACTCCCATTCACAATAGCTTCAAAGAGAATAAAACACCTACCCAGGAATCCAACTTACAAGAGATCCGAAGGACCTCTTCAAGGAGAACTACAAACCACTGCTCAGTAAAATAAAAGAGGACACAAACAAATGGAAGAACATACCATGCTCATGGATAGGAAGAATCAATATTGTGAAAATGGCCATACTGCCCAAGATAATTTATAGATTCCATGCCATCTGCATTAAGCTACCAATGAGTTTCTTCACAGAATTGGAAAAAACTGCTTTAAAGTTCATATGGAACCAAAAAGACCCCACACTGCCAAGACAATCCTAAGCCAAAAGAACAAAACTGGAAGCATCACACTACCTGACTTCAAACTATACTACAAGGCTCCAGTAATCAAAACAGCATGGTACTAGTACCAAAACAGAGATATAGACTAATGGAACAGAACAGAGCCCTCAGAAATAATACCACACATCTACAGCCATCTGATCTTTGACAAACCTGAAACAAACAAGAAATGGGGAAAGGATTCCCTATTTAATAAATGGTGTTGGGAAAATTGGCTAGCCATAAGTAGAAAGCTGAAACTGGATCCTTTCCTTCCTCCTTAACGAAATTTAAGTCAGGATGGATTAGAGACTTAAATGGTAGACCTAAAACCATAAAAACCCAAGAAGAAAACCTAGGTAATACTATTCAGGACATAGGCATGGGCAAGGACTTCATGTCTAAAACACCAAAAGCAAAGACAACAAAAGCTGAAATTGACAAATGGGATCTAATTAAACTACAGAGCTTCTGCACAGCAAAAGAAACTACCGTCAGAGTGAACAGGCAACCTACAGAATGGGAGAAAATTTTTGCAATCTACTCATCTGACAAAGGGCTAATATCCAGAACCTATAAAGAACTCAATCAAATTTACAAGAAAAAAACAAACAACTCCATCAAAAAGTGGGCAAAGGACATGAACAGACACTTCTCAAAAGAAGACATTCATACAGCCAACAGACACATGAAAAAAATGCTCATCATCCCTTGCCATCAGAGAAATGCAAATCAAAACCACAATGAGATACCATCTCACACCAGTTAGAATGGCAATCATTAAAAAATCAGGAAACAACAGGTGCTGGAGAGGATGTAGAGAAGTAGGAACACTTTTACACTGTTGGTGGGACTGTAAACTAGTTCAACCATTGTGGAAAACAGTGTGGCGATTCCTCAAAGATCTAGAACTAGAAATACCAGTTGACTCTTGACCCAGCCATCCTATTACTGGGTATATACCCAAAGGATTATAAGTCATGCTGCTATAAAGACACATGCACATGTATGGTTATTGTGGCACTATTCACAATAGCAAAGACTTGGAATCAACCCAAATGTCCATCAGTGACAGACTGGATTAGGAAAATGTGGCACATATACACCATGGAATACTATGCAGTCATAAAAAAGGATGAGTTCATGTCCTTTTTAGGGACATGGATGCAGCTGGAACCATCATTCTCAGCAAACTATCACAAGAACAGAAAACCAAACACTGCATGTTCTCACTCATAGATGGGAATTGAACAGTGAGATCACTTGGACACAGGAAGGGGAACATCACACACTAGGTCTTATTGTGGGGAGGGGGTAGCGGGTAGGGATAGCATTAGGAGATATACCTAATGTAAATGACGAGTTAACAGGTGTAGCATACCAACATGGCACATGTATAAATATGTAACAAACCTGCACTTTGTGCACATGTACCCTAGAACTGAAAGTATAATAAAAAATAATAATAATAAAATTTAAAAAAAAAGAATGGGCTGGTGATTTCACAAACTCTGAATGTCCTAAAATTTCCAACAGAAAACCTGAGATAGGAGTGATTGTTAAGAACACTTACATTTAGCCCTCTTGATTTTTCTGCCATATTTTCAAAAATATGTAGCTAATACTCTTAATTTCAAAGTAGAATCATAGAGTTCTAGTACATTGGAGAAAGACTTTGGGATTCTCTAAACTAGTGCTGTTGGATAGAGATATAATATAAACCACATATGATATTAACCACATATCTAATTTTGAATTTCCTGGTAGCCATATTAATACAAGTAAAAAGGCTAAAGATAAAATTAATTTTCATAATCTATTTTATTTAATTAAAATAGCTAAAATATTATCATTTCAACATGCAACAAATATAAAAATATTAAGGAGGTACTTTATGTTCTTTTGTTGAGGGTAGTAAGTCCTCAAAATCAGGTTTGCATTTTATACTTGCAGTATATCATATTTAAAACAGCCACATTGCAAGTGTTCAGTAGCCACATTTTGCTGTGACTATCATATTGGACAACACAGCTGTAATCAATCTACCTTTAAGGGATGAAGAAAAAAAGATCTTAGCTAGATTATGTATGATTTTCCTAAGTCCCAGAATAAGAACTTTACAACCTGATTCATACAACTCACTGTTAGAACATTGGGTTTATGAATAATACTTGTTAAACCTTTCTGGACAACTATGTTCTAAGCACTGTCCCATGTGCTTCACATTTATCTCATTTACTCATCATACCAATGAAGCAGGTGCTATTTTCTCTATCATACTAATGAAGACAACAAAGCATGGGAAAAGTAAAACTTGACTAAAGGTACTAGATTCTATGGAACAAAAAAAGAATTGGAATCCAAGGAGTCTGCTCCATTTTATTTTCTTAATCATGACAATTTTCTGGCAAAGAGTAAACAAATGACTTTACATTTTAAAACTAAAAGCAAAGTACAGGACAATACCGTCAGTCAAAGGCAGTATGTGCCTAATGTTTTCATCAATAACAATCTTTGTTGAACTCAGTTGCACTCTTAAAACAAGGTTGTTCTGTAAGTTGAAAGCATCCTTTTTCAGGAAGTCCACTGTCTTTCTGGTAAGTATGTTGTTACTGACCAAGTATCCTACATCACTTCCAGCCAACTTTCAGGATACTTCACTTTCTCTTTCTGATTTTCCAATTTGGTGAATTTCCTTTTAACTATTGATTTTGTCTTTTTTTTTTTCTGTGTTTTTTAATATTATTATAGAGAAACAGTGGATTTGTTGTATTTCTCTGTAGTTCGGAACATGTAGTTAGTTTGCAGTTAAAATAATTTCTCTACATATTTACTTTCATTTCCTTGCACCTATTACTGAATGCTAATATGCGTAGAACTATTTTTGTTATATGAGGAAATAATCAATTGATTAACTGTATGATGAAAGCACTTTCAAACTACTTGTATCACATTAAAAATATTTGACATTCAGATATGCCCTAATAATCGATATATGCTTGATCAATTTATTTATTAAAGAAACTGAACTGCTGAATACATTTATTTTGCTATATCATGAGTCACCTATCCATGTTGGAAATTCCCAAGGTCAAAGTATTATTGCCAAATATAGGGATGCACTTTCTTGTGTGCTCCATTCACCTATATCAGAAACTGATATTAAGATTCTCAGTTTCTCTCCCTCTCTCTCTGAGAAGAGACAAGATGCATCCATGTTTAAAAGTTATATCATACAACAAGCAAAGCACTTAGCTTGCCAATTTTCCTTTCCCTATTTAGATAAAAGCCTATGAAGTTTGAACAAGTCATGATTATCCAGTTCTTCACCTTTCTTTTTGTGGCTTTAGAGGTACAGATGGATATCTGACCTACTTAGTGCTAACAATTGAACCAGGCACTTCCCTCACCTTGAGAGTAGTGGTTCCAATGGCAACTTTCCATCCCAAGGCACCACACTAAGGGCACTGAAGATGTTTGCTGAAGTAACAACAGCTGTTGCAGATCCTGTTCGTTCTCATACCATGATTCCACCTGATTAAGCCAAAGGATTTTTAATATCATTCCTTTATGTTAGAGAGAATCTAGAGCTATTCTCTCTCTTGACCATATTGTTTCAAATAGGGCCTCAAAATACCACAATTAAAGAAAAGCATTTCCCCCCTCTAGTTTTAACTTGAAAATAAAGTACTATTAATTTTCTGCTTCAAATTTTCTCCTCAAGCTTTCCTGTTAAAAGTTAAGCAAATATTGATTTTTTAAAAGTGGCTGTGCAGATGGAAGTAATTTCTCAGATTATTTCACAGCACACCAGTGTGCTTTGTATGCACAAACATGACCCTAACATCAGCAGACTCCTAATGTGCACTCTGGGGTTGTAGTTCTGCAGGAAGCAGAACTATACGGCCACTTGTGAATTTCATTTCCCTGCTATGGCCTCTGCAATTCTTATCCCTGTAAGGCTGTATTTTATGGTAGCAAAAATGGCCTATATTTGCGGGGGGTAATCAGTATATGCTTATTACAAATGCTACAAGGCAGAACAAAGCATCATTACTGAATGATACAACCATTTCTTTCAGCCTCAAAGTGATTCACATTTAACTTCTTTTCCCTTTAGTGTAGGAGGACTATTATTCTTCTTAAATAACTTGAGACTTAGTATAACAAAAATAAATCCTAATCTAAAACTGTGAAAATGTCAAAATATGGGGAAAAAAATAGGCTATAGCATAGTTTTGGTTATCTTACAAGTACATTTTCCAATAGGTCTCTATAGCTTAGACGTTAGAGATCTTATTTCAAAACTTCAACTCTTCGTTACTGCCAATAAGGTTATATTTAAATGATTGTAATTGAACTTCAGAAATATTTAATTGTGATGGTTTCTTCGATATTATTTAAGGAATCATTAATTATAATAATCTGATAAATTATAGAAAATGAGATATTTATTAATAGTATTGTCTTAATAAAATGATACAATTAAAGCGTAGCTTTAGTCATACCACATCCCTCATCAGAAACATTCATTCACTCCCCACTTACCTACAGAATAAAATGTGAACCCTGTCAGCTTACTTTAACATCACCTCCGGACATTATGTCACTGGACCTATGCAGTCTGTCTAACCTTCTGTCACATTCTGTATGTATCAGCCAATCTTATTCTTTAAAATATTCAGAAATAATGACTCAGCCTCCCTTAATAACCTGTGTCCATGTCAAGCATTCCTATCTTACCCTAATTTATTTCTGCTATCTAATGTTCTAAGAACATTAGAAGAAGAACAAGAGTACAAAATAAGAATAAAACATGCTAAGTAAGTATTCTGCTTTCATTCAACACTGGGCAAGCTGTCTTGAGGAAAATAGACTATATCGATATAATTAATATGATAAATTTGGCCCGGCGCGGTGGCTTAAGTCTGTAATCCCAGCACTTTGGGAGGTCAAGACGGGCAGATCACAAAGTCAGGAGATTGAGACCATCCTGGCTAACACGGTGAAACCCCGTCTCCAGTAAAAACTACAAAAAACTAGGCGGGTGAGGTGGCAGGTGCCTGTAGTCCCAGCTACTCGGGAGGCAGAGGCAGGAGAATGGCCTAAACCCGGGAGGCGGAGCTTGCAGTGAGCTGAGATCCGGCCACTGCACTCCAGCCTGGGCAACAGAGCGAGACTCCGTCTCAAAAAAAAAAAAAAAAAAAAAAAAAAGATAACTTTGCGGCCGGGCGCGGTGGCTCACGCCTGTAATCCCAGCACTTTGGGAGGCCGAGGCGGGCGGATCACGAGGTCAGGAGATCGAGACCATCCTGGCTAACATGGTGAAACCCCGTCTCTACTAAAAATGCAAAAAATTAGCCGGGCGAGGCGGCAGGCGCCTGTAGTCCCAGCTACTTGGGAGGCTGAGGCAGGAGAATGGCGTGAACCCGGGAGGCGGAGCTTGCAGTGAGCCGAAATCGCGCCACTGCACTCCAGCCTGGGCGACTAAGCGAGACTCTGTCTCAAAAAAAAAAAAAAAAAAGATAACTTTGCAAATAAAGTAATGCATTCTCGCTGTTCCATGGAGCATCCCGCACACACACACACAATACTAATATTTTCATAATGAACTCCATTTTGAAAGTATTTCTACTTCTGAGGTGACACTATGCTCTTTCTCTCTTCAATCCAGTCCCCAACTAGCATGACGCTTGTCATGGTACACTTGTATTATTCCTTGTGTCTATGAAGGCCATCCTGCATGGGAAGTTAGGCTGACTGAGTTTTTAGTAGTGGAATTTTTAGAATGATAAATTCTACTTGGGAGGCGGAGGCAGGAGAATGGCGTAAACCCGGGAGGCGGAGCTTGTAGTGAGCTGAGATCCGGCCATTGCACTCCAGCCTGGGAGACAGAGCGAGACTCCGTCTCAAAAAAAAAAAAAAAAAAAAAAAAATTAAGTACTTTAAAAATAATATTCTGAAAATGTGTGCCATAGCACCAACTAAAAATGGCAGGATTAGCTCTTTCCTATGTATAAAGATATAGTTTCCCCTAATTTGTTGAAGTTACATTAAATTCCATTATTACAATCTAGTCTTGGAATACGTTCCTTCACCTCATAATTATTGATTGTCACATAATTCGCTGACCAGTTAAATCTCTTACCTTTCTCAATTAACAATGAATTATGTTAAGACACAACCTGAGCATTATAAATCCCTTTCAAAATGGAATGACCCTGTTTACAATTGAATTAAAATTATACTCCAAAAACTCTTTAGAGACGATGCAATAGCTTATTTATGTACAGGACTTTGGAATATTGGACCCCTACCTCTGACACTTCTAAATCTATAAAGCTAAGAATAATAATGCTTAAGTCACCATCTGAATCCAGCAGCTTTACCCTAGCTTCATAACAGGGAAAAATTTTTGTTTGTGGGTAAATTTACCCAGTATCTGAGGACTAGCAATATTGAAGTACAGGTGACCTTGTGCCTCTAAAAATAATGTGATTCATCTCTAGCTCTGCTTCCTTTATGAATCTTTCCTTGAGCACCACCACCATCACCACACACTGTGAATCACTGTCTTCTCTGAATTCCCATAAAATATTTTTGATGTCATAGCATTATTGATTTCTTTAAATGCTTATCTTACACTAGCTTAAGAATTTCTAAAGATCAGGGACTTTGTCTTATTCATCTCTGATTGCTCAGAACTAGCCTCACACATAGTAGACATTCAATAATAACATATTAATAAATGAGTGTAACTTTTCTGTCCTTTTAAATTGTCTTTTTATCTGAACAAATGTAGCACTTTCAATCAGTATTTTGATAATTAACTGAATGTAACCTTTAGATGTTGCTTAATCATTTAATGTGGGTAACTACCCCAAGGCCAAGACACTGGTCATGTCAAACTTTTTTTTCTTTGTATTTCACTTGATTTTTAAATGACTGGAAAAGTGGTAGGCAAAACACTTGATGAGTAGCTAAATATAGCAATTTCTCATTCATTAGTTTATTTCAAACATTTATTCAGCAACCACTATGCCGAGGACTGAGAATACCATGACTGAAAATCTCATGATGAGCAAATCTAAGACAGTTCTGGTCTTCATAATTTCAAGCTTCATTCCAAACCCACTGAATCAGAAATTCTAGGGAAAGAGCTGGAAAATTGATAGTTTGAAACTTTAAAAGTGATACTGATAACTATATTTGAAGAATCTTGAACCGAAGTTTGCCAAGAGAGAAAAAAGTATGAGATTGAGGATAAAGAAGGCACAATTTCCCATCTCATTCTTCTGCATGTCTTTATGACTTTAATAGTGCATCTGCACACATGAAGAACCCACTACTAAGACCTAAAAGTTGAAACAAATGCAAGGAACCAGAACCATCTTTACAAATAACACATCAATTGCTTATGATAATACCTATTTTATATATACACACTTAATGTTTTTAATCTGCAGAATGGTTTCTTGTGACTGACATAAAACTGAGAAACCCTTAATATTGAATATGATCTGCAGGGGAACTAAATATTCAAGTCAATATATATGCAAATTGAGTAAGGAAATACAGAGTAAAAGTAGATTAAATGATAAAATGACAGCTATACCTCTTATTTAGAAAGTGGTGTAGCAAGTTGAGATGCACAGTGTGATTCTATGTGTGGTCCAACATTTCATGGGGTCATAGAAAAATCTAATCTACCTTAGGTTCTCATTCTTGGATTGCCAGAAAAATCTACCTTTTAAAATATTAGGAAGTGTCTATTGCTAATCTCATAAGGCAACTCCATGAACCCAATGAACTAATAGAAGTGTAAAGCTAGGAAAATTCTGTTCTAACCAGGCAAAATAGTTTAGATAGAAATTGTCAATCTTTCATCAGATGTTATGTATAATTTCACATCCAGGCAGGCAGCTTGGGACAAAAAATTCCCAGAGAAAAATCAAACTACTGTGAAATTATGCCCACAGAATTGACGAAAGTGTACACTGAAATATAAGTAACTCTTGAATAGTAAAAGGGAGATGGGAGTTTTTTTATTGTCACATCCTCTCACTTCCAAATAGAAATATATATTATCTGTGAACTTGATTTCTTGATATTTTTAGCTTAAAGAGAAGGCCCTCTAATATTATAGGAGTTATTAATGCATTTATATTTGAAAATAGTGTTTTTAAAAATATTTATCCTTGGGTTGTTCATAAAAGCACTGCCAAGTATTCATAAGACATTCTGAGCCATTAATTTAATTGATTTACAAATGGATGACATTTTTTTAAAAAGTCTGGTCGGAGGCCTAACAGATAGATAGTTTGATAAAACTTGAATGTACATCTTCAGATTGTGAATAATTCAGCTATTCTTCATTTTATCGCTTCCTACTCTAAAAATTACAGCAACCTTGAAACGAATATATGAAATATATATAAGCCATAATATATAAGTAGAATCATGGGAAACATTTCACAGCACAAAGAGACACCAGGCTAACTTGATTTACTTTCCACCACCATACTTTTTTCTTTCTTCCTACTGTTTATGCTGTTTGAAACATCTAGAGCCTGCAGAGAAACCCACTGCATTGTGCTTCCTTCTGACTGTGTACAGTTGGCCTTTTGTATTCGTGGGTCCCCACATTCAGGACTTCAGCCAACCATAGATCAAAAATACTTGGAAAAAAACAATAAAAATTACAATCCAAGAAATGCAAATAAAAAGCAATATACTATAACAATTATTTACATAGCCTTTACATTGTGTTATGATTTAAATTACACAGGAAGATGGACATAAAATGCAAATACTATGAGATTTTACATAACAGATGAGCATCCATGGATTTTGGTATCTGCAGGGGTCCTGGAACCAATCCTCCACAGATTCCAAGGGACAACTGTGCTGATATAAGCTTCTTGCTTAATAAAGGCCCAGCAGTACTTACAAGGACATGAGGTAGAAAAATAAGTGGAAAATATTATATCCTTCACTCTGCTAAGTCCAATTGATCCTCCATATTTTTCACTAGTCAACTAAACACATTTCTTTTTCTTTTTCTTTTCTTTTCTTTTCTTTTTTTTTTTTTTTTTGAGACAGAGTTTTGCCGTTGTTGCCCAGGCTGGAGTGCAACGGCAAAATCTTGGCTCATTGCAACCTCCGCTTCCCGCTTCCTTTTTCCTGGGTTCAAGCAATTCTCTTGCCTCAGCCTCCTGAGTACCTAGAATTACAGGCACCTGTCCCCCGGCCCAGCTAATTTCTTGTATTTTTAGTAGAAACAGGGTTTCACCATGTTGGCCAGGCTAGTCTCGAATTCCTGACCTCAGGTGATCCACCAACCTCTGCCTCCCAAAGTGTGGGGATTACAGGCCTGAGCCACTGCACCAGCCCAACACGTGCATTTCTTAATTGCCTACACCATGCCAGTACTATGAACAATATACCTTCCTTCCAATAAGCTGTAATGCAAACAAAGCAATGAGATGTTTAGCCACACATTAATTAGGTAACTCTATACTCTATAGGTTAAGTTCTGAACTGCATCTTACTGACCCTCAATTTGCATTCAGATTTTAAGTACGTGGAAGAAAAGTGAAAGAGATTGCGGGTTGGTAGAGTGATAAGAACCTGCAGGAATAGATAGCCAATAAAATGTCATGCTTCATAATTACTAAATTTCCCCCATTTTACTTTGAACCTACACATAGCTTAGCCTTTTAGGTAAGTTTTAGTTCCAGGAGTTTTTATAGTGAGAGGGAGAGCAAGTAAGAACTGGCAAGAATTGTTTAAATATTAACAAGACTACTTTGCTTTTGTATTCTTACTTCCCCTTCTATCATTCCAGTATCCAAGTTCTGTCAGAGAAATAACTAGATCCAGAAATCAGGAGTTCATGGAAATATTCCAGGACAGTTGTTGACTTGGTCTGGATTTTTCATTTTGGAGAAAGCAGAGTTTTTACAGGAACGTTTTGATATCTAAACCAGCAAGAGAGGAGATACTTTGAGAAAAACTTGAAAAAAGCAAAATTATAAGGTTGCTTAGTTATTTCCAGAATAATTGGGCTATATATTCAAAAGCTAGTTTATATGACTTTTTAATGAATTGCTGTACAATTGCATGCCATTTTCAGAAAGTGCTTACTCTAATTGTATCAGATCAGGTCAAATAATTAGTTCAACAATGTACAGTTGCTGTCTAATTTACTGCTTTTTGAAGTGAAGCTTATACCCATAGATACTAAAGCGAAGAGGTGGACAAAGTAACTTTAAGGTCTCAATGGAGTGTATTTATCTCATCAAATTCTTGATCATTTCTAGGACAAACCCTTTTTGCAAAATTCCTTACAATTAATCTTGTAAACTTCTCAATTAGTCAGGCTTATTCTGGGAGGAAGTAGTAACTGTTTTTCTCATTAGTGTGTCCAACTATAAGACAGGAAGGATTTGAGAATAGCCAGGAAGATGAGTAAGTTAAGGACATGCTTGCAACTTTTAAATTATATCTCTTCCTGAGTAGTTTTTAAAGGATTATTTATTCACTTAATCAAAAGTCACAAGCATAAATGCTTTCATTGGGGATGAGGGACAATGGGGTGAGGTGGAGGAAAGAATGGAGAATCAGTCCTATGATAGGATTTCTAAACTTGGCTGGACATCCATTATCTCAGAGATGACTGCATCATAATGACAGATCACGAAGAGGGAGTACAAATGACAGGGTGGGGGAAGGTTTTTAAACACAGGCACAAGATGCTCATTAGTTCCATTAATCTGAACCTAATGGAAGTCTTGGCTTAGGAAGGTGGTACTTACACGAATGAGACTAATGTTCTAAACACAGGATGCTGGCAGAACAGAAAGTAAGTTGCCATAAGGTCATGGGCCATAATCTCAATATTTAGTTTATGGATTCTGAGAGATGAGTGATGAAAAATAACTATGGCTTAAATAAGGTAATGATAATTGGTAATGAGAATTGTTTCCAAAAGTCAACACACACACACACACACACACACACACACACACACCCTTCCCTCAACAGGTTCACTCTATCTCTATGATAAAAGTGAGTTAAATTTTGAGAACATACTAAATTCATCTGGTTGATCCCCTTGAAGGTGTTATTATGTTTAGTCAGACACATTCTTCTAGTCATCTCTGTATAATATTTTAAAAATATGAGACCTCTGGAAAGAAGCCCAAGTTGCAAGATTAAGAGTAAAATTGTACATTCTGACAATCTGTTATCAGTTAACTATATTTAGACTCATTATAGCTGTTGTAGTCATGTTTCCCCTCTGCATTTTTCCTGACCTCCTTCCCTCCCTCCCTCCCTCCCTTCCTCGCTTCTTTCCTTCCTTCCTTCCTTCCTTCCTTCCTTCCTTCCTTCCTTCCTTCCTTCCTTCCNCTGTGATATCGATCTCTTGCCTTGTGTCCACCAGCAGGGAATAAGTAGACCACCTATTGCTTGAGTGAGTTTTGGTAGTTAAAATTATACTGAAAAACTGACTTACCTACAGACTGTCAGTGTCTGGTTCTCCGTGATCTAAGGCATAAACTATACCACTTTTCAGAAGCAAATCGATTTCCCTGAATCCTGAAAGGTTTATTTCAGGTAATAATAATATATTTATCTGTGAGTTGAAGTCCTGGTGGGAAAGTGGGGGCTCGAGGGCAGGAGGAAAGGATAAGGAAAGTAATCTTTTAAAATGAACTAGACCTTGAATCACTTAGGTTGTGCACATGACACTACAGAGTCCTCTGCATTACAGTAGAAAGACTTGGGCACTAGACAAAAATAAACCCTTTTGCCTTGGCATGCACTCTTACTTCAAGGTCTATATTTAAAGGTAAGGAAAGCTGAATCCAAGGAAAGATAAACCCAAGGAAAAGCATGCCAAGAAAAAGAACTCCTCTTTTACTGAATAAGCTTCTCTATAGCTTTCAGTTTTCTTAAACAACAAGTTTCTCAGGTTGGAGTCAGGACTAAGTCCATCTTTACCACATCACTATATGATAAGTGATAGTAAGAATCCAAATAAAGGAATTCTAAAATAGATTTTCCCCTAAGCACTTGGGTCCTGTCAGTGTCTTAGAAACCAGACGACTCGTTAAAATTATTCAACAAAATGATTTAGGCACTAGGAATGTAATGTCAAACAAAATGAAGAAAGATACCTCCTTCCTGAAGCTTACATTCTCTGGGGGACTGGCAAATGATTTTTTAAATTATTTATTTATTAACAAACAAAGAGCAATTATGGTAAGATGTGTCAGGTCATGCACAAAATGTCTTATAAGTATGAATGCATTTGATCTTTGCTATAGCCCTAAAGTATGTGAAGTGGGGCAATGCTTGAAGGCAGACTGTGGTAAGATAATGTATATTACAAATTCTAAAGAAACCACTATTAGACAAGTAACACTGAGATACGAAAATTTGACAGAAACATAAAAAAGAAAAGAAAAGAAAAGAAAATTACAGGCCAATATCTGTCATGACTTTTACAGTAGGTAGCCAGTCAGACATAAGCAGGTCAGGGAGGGTTCCCCCACTGCTGACACACACCAGCAATGTCACTATCAGGTGACAATCAGGCAACTATCTGTCTCTCTAAAACAATAATTGGTCACAGCTGGTACCAGGGAAAGGTGGTCTCCCAGTAGATAGAAAACCCTGCAACTGATGATCAGCTTCCCAATAAGATGATGGGAATTGGGTGAGTGGGCTCAAGCATGCACACTAAGAGGCAAAATAGCAGAATTTAACAGTTATATGACCTTCATCTAGGAACATTGAACTGGTAAGTAAAAAACATCTTAAGTGAGCATGCCTGCAACTTCAGTAAACACACTACGCACATGAACCCCCACCCCAAGTGCTGGTGAGCCACTGTGCACGTGTACAACTCAACTGAATCAAAGAATCAGGGGAGAAGGGGACACAAGCTTCCAGAACCATGCCAACATATAACATCCTAAGTCAAAGGTCAAACAGCGTACTTGATCTCTCAAGTTGCCTGCTTGGCCCTCTTCCAAGTGTACTTTACTTCCCTTCATTCCTGCTCTAAACTTTTTAATAAAGTTTCACTCCTGCTCTAAAACTTGCCTTGATCTCTCATGCTGTCTCATGCCCCTTGGTGGAATTCTTTCTTCTGATGAGGAAAGAATTGAGGTTGCTTCAAACCCATATGGCTTTGCCACAACTAACAATGACTATAGAAGAAAAAATTTATACAGGTTTAGCAAAGGCTATCTGATGATATATAAAAATGATAATACATCATGTACAAATGGAGTTTATCCCAGGAATGCAAGGTTGGCTTTCTTCCTTTTTCCCCCTCTCCAACTCCAGTATTATTTGCTATTTGATATTTATTCTACAAATATTGCCTTCTCTGGGAAGTTTACTTTCATTTCCAAGACTGATAAGTTGCCCTTATCCATATTTTCACAACCTGTTGTATTTGTCTACTTTTTAAGACAATTTTTATGTTTGTTTATAGCTACTTTGTTCAGTAAATTACATGTTGCCAGAAGCCTATATAAGCTGTGTCTTCTATATCTCTGAATGATCAAATCCTGTCACACATTTGTTGCTCAATACATGTCTGTTGAATTCGACAAAACTAGAGGGAAACCTAGACAGGTCCTTGTCATGCGCATCTGAGTGAAGAGACCACCAAACAGGCTTTGTGTGAGCAATAAAGCTTTCTAATCACCTGGGTGCAGGCGGGCTGAGTCCAAAAAGAGTCAGTGAAGGGAGATAAGGGTGGGGCTGTTTTATAGGACTTGAGTAGGTAAAGGAAAATTACAGTCAAAGGAGGGTTGTTCTCTGGCGGACAGGAGTGGGGGGTCACAAGGTGCTCAGTGGGGGAGCTTTTTGAGCCAGGATGAACCAGGAAAAGGAATTTCACAAGGTAATGTCATCACTTAAGGCAAGGACTGACCATTTTCACTTCTTTTGTGGTGGAATGTCATCAGTTAAGGCAGGGGCAGGGCATTTTCACTTCTTTTGTCATTCTTCAGTTACTTCAGGCCATCTGGGCATATACATGCAAGTCACAGGGGATGCGATGGCTTGGCTTGGGCTCAGAGGCCTGAAATTCCTGCCTTCTTATATTAATAAGAAAAATAACATAAAATAGTATTGAAGCGTTGGGGCGGTGAAAATTTTTGGGGGGTGGTATGGAGAGATAATGGGCGATGTTTCTCAAGACTGCTTCAAGCGGGATTAGGGGCGGTGTGGGAACCCAGAGTGGGAGAGATTAAGCTGAAGGAAGATTTTGTGGGATATTGTGGGGTTGTTAGAAGGAGCATTTGTCATATAGAATGATTGGTGATGGCCTGGATGTGGTTTTGTATGAATTGAAAAACTAAACAGAAGACACAAGGCCTGTATAAGAGAAGGAGAAAAAAATGGGTATTAAAGGACTAAGAATTAGGAGGACCTAGTACATCTAATTAGAGAGAGCCTAAGGGGGTTCAGCATAATTACTTGCTTAGTTGGTGAGTTTTTAGGCTTTATCTAAGTTTTTGGGGTGCAGTCCAAGCTGCTCTGGTGTCTGGAATGAGACTGGGACCTAATAAAAAGGAATGTCCACACAGGAGCTCAAATGGGCTATAACCTGTAGCATTCCGAGGACAGGCCTGAATTCTGAGATGGAAAAGTGGTAAAAGTATTGTCTAGTCCTTTTTAAGTTGGTGACTGAGCTTGGTGAGGTGTGTTTTTAAAAGACCATTAATCCATTCTACCTTTCCTGAAGATTGAGAATGGTGAAGAATATAAAAGTTTCACTGAATACCAAGAGCCTGAAAAACTGCTTGGGTAATTTGACTAATAACAGGTGATCTGATATCAGACTGTATAGAGATGGGAAGGCCAAACCAAGGAATTATGTTTGACAGATGGGAAGAAATGACTGTGGTGGCCTTCTCAGACCCTGTGGGAAAGTCCTCTACCCATCCAGTGAAAGTGTCTACCTAGACTAAGAGATATTTTAGTTTTCTGACTCAGGGCATGTGAGTAAAGTCAATTTGCCAGTCCTGGGGAGGGGCAAATCCCTGAGCTTGATATGTAGGAAAGGGAGGGGACCTGAGAAATTCCTGAGGAGTAGTAGAATAGCAGACAGAACACTGAGAAGTGATTTCTTTGAGGACAGATTTCTAGGATGGAAAGGAAATGAGAGGTTCTAAGAGAAAGGCTAGTGGCTTGTAACCTACATGCAAGAGGTTATGAAATCATGACAGAATAGAATGGGCCTGTGAGGCTGGAAGGAGATATTTTCCTTGGTCTAAGAACCATTTGCCTTGTGTGGGAAGAGATTGATAGGTGGAAGTTTCAGCAGCGGAGTAGGTGGGAGTGGCCAATGTGAAGGAGGAAAACTGCCATGAGCGATAGAAGTTGGAACGCTAGCTGTTTTTTTAGCTAACTTATCAGCATAAGCATTGTCCTGAGTGATGGGGTCTGATGCCTTTTGATGACTGCTTTTTTAGCTACCTTATCAGCATAAGTGTTGTCTTGAGTGATGGTTGGGGAAAGAAAATGGATTTTGTCAGTTATGAGAACTGTAGAGAGTTGAGCATAGTTTGTGATTTTTTGGGTCTTTAACAGTATTAAATCAGTGGCAGCCACTGCACGCAGACATGAAGGCTAGGCTAAAACAGTAAAGTCAAGTTGTTTGGACAGAAAGGCTGCAGAATGCGGTCCCAGCTCTTGTGTAAAAATTCTGACCGCACTAACCATGCCTAGGAAGGAAAGGAGTTGTTTTTTAGTAGGGATTGGGGTTTGGGAGATTAGCCAGACATGATCAGCAGGGAGAGCACGTTTGTTTTTATGAGAATTATGCCGAGATAGGTAACAGATGAGGAAGAAACTTGGGCTTGACCGAAATAATGGGGGCTGTCTGTGAAGCCTTGCGGCAGTACAGCCTGGGTAAGCTGCTGGGACTGATGGGTGTCAGGTCAGTCCAGGTGAAAGCAAAGAGAGGCTGGGATGAGGGTTGCAGGGGAATAGTGAAAAAAGCCTCTTTAAGATCAAGAATGGAATAGTGAGTTGTGGAGGAAGATATTGAGGACAAAAGAGTGTACGGGTTGGCCACCACAGGGTGGATAGGCAAAATGATTTGGTTGATAAGGTGCAGATCCTGAACTAATCTGTAAGACTTGTCCGGTTTTTTGGACAGGTAAAGTGGGGGAATTGTAAGGAGTGTTTATAGGTTTTAGAAGCCCATGCTGTAGCAGGTGAGTGATAACAGGTTTTAATCCTTTTAAAGCGTGCTGTGGGATGGGATATTGGCATTGAGTGGGGTAAGGGTGATTCGGTTTTAGTGAGATGGTAAGGGGTGCATGATCAGTCACCAAGGAGGGAGTAGAGGTATCCTACACTTGTGGGTTAAAGTGGGGGGATACGAGGGGAGGATGTGAAGGAGGCTTTGAACTGAGGGAAAAGGTGGCAATGAGGTGTGGATGTAGCCTACGAATAGTCAGGGAAGCAGATAATTTAGTTAAAATGTCTTGGACTAATAAGGGAACTGGGCAGGTGGTGATAACTAAAAAAAGAGTTCATACAAGAATATTGTCCAAGTTGGCACCAGAGTTGGGGAGTTTTAAGAGGTTTAGAAGCCTGGTCGTCAATAACCACAACAGTCATGGAGGCAAGGGAAACAGGGCTTTGAAAAGCAGGTAATGTGGAGTGGGTAGCCTCCGTATTGATTAAGAAAGGGACGGACTTAACCTCCACTGTAAGAGTTACCCAAAGCATCTGTGATGGACCAGGAGGTTTCTGAGGTGATGGGGTAGCTTCAGTCTTCAGCCACTAAGCCGAGAAGGTGTGGGAAGGAGTCAGCCTTGGTCCTCCATCTCCATCTATTTTCTATACAGACCTCAGACTATACTATCTTCTAAAACTGAAAACGTATTTACTCTCTGGGTGCAGTGGCTCATGCCTGTAATCCTAGCAGTTTGGGAGGCTGAGGCAGGAGGATTGCTTGAGCCCCAAAGTTTGAAACCAGCCTGGGAAACATAGTGAGATTCCACCTCTATAAAAAGTAAAAAGTTAGTCAGGCATGTCTGGGCTGGGGTGTGTGTGTGCCTATAGTTCCAACTACTCAGGATGCTGAGGTGAGAGAATCCCTTGAGCCCAAGAGACCAAGCAGTGAGCTGTGATTTTTGCCACCATACTCCAGCCTGGGTGACAGATTGAGACCCTGCGAAAGACAGAAAGGAAAAGAGAAAGAAACAAGGAAAGAAAGAAAGAAGGAAAGGAAAAAAGGAAGGAAGGAAAGAAGGAGGGAGGGGAGGAAGGGAAGGGGAGGGAAGGGAAGGAAGGAAGGAAGAAAGGAAGGAAGGAAGGAAGGAAGGAAGGGAGGGAAGGGAGGGGAAGGAGGGGAGGGGAGGGGAGGGGAGGGAAGGGAAGGGAAAGGAAGGGATCAGGAGGTTCTTGCCCCCCAGAAAAGCAGAGAAAGGGTAGAGACAGGGAGAGAAGGGGTCAGGGTTCTTGCTCCTCCCCCAGGAAAGTGGGACTTGCTGCTAAGGGTGAAGGACCAAGGCAGGCGTCCCTGCGTGGTCAGACACCTCTCAAACGAAGGTGAATAATCGGAGAGGCGTCCCTGCAATGATTAAACACCAAGGGAAGGCTGTCTTCCCGAGTATGTGACCAGCACTGGAGTTTTGGGTCCATGGATAGAACTCTTTTGTCTCTACCAGAAAATGAAAGGAATTGAAATTAAGAGAAAGGAGAGATTGAAGGGTGGAGTCAAGATTGAAAGGAGAAAGAGGTTGAGGGATAGTGAGAGAGGTTGAAGAAGAAAGTAAAAACAGGCCGCTTACCCTATTTAAAATTGGTGAGATGTGCCTTGGGCTGGTTGGTCTGAGGACCTGAGGTCGTAGGTGGATCTTTCTCACGGAGCAAAGAGAAGGAGGACAGGGGATTGATCTCCCAAGGGAGGTCCCCCCATCTGAGTCACGGCACCAAAATCTCATGTGCATCCGTGTGAAGAGACCACCAAACAGGCCTTGTGTGAGCAATAAAGGTTTTTAAAATCACCTGGGTGCAGGCGGGCTGAGTCTGAAAAGAGAGTCAGTGAAGGGAGATAAGGGTGGGGCCGTTTTATAGGATTTGGGTAGGTAAAGGAATTTCACAAGGTAATGTCATCACTTAAGGCAAGGACCGACCATTTTCACTTCTTTTGTGGTGGAATGTCATCAGTTAAGGCAGGGGCAGGGCATTTTCATTTCTTTTGTGATTCTTCAGTTACTTCAGGCCATATGGGCGTATACTTGTAAGTCACAGGGGATGCGATGGCTTGGTTTGGGCTCAGAGGCCTGACAGTCCTAACTCCAAAATTGTCCCTATTTCCCTATTATAAAATTCCTTCATTAAAACTTTACTTTGGGGAGAAAGTTCTGTCCTTTATTAACATGCAAATATTTCTGACTGCCTAACACATTTAAGCCTTTGTCAGCAATTTACACCCAAGTGCTAATTGGTTTATCAGGGCTTTTCCACTGCTGTTTTGTTAATTGTGGGTTTTAATAATGGGGATGTGTAAGGGGTGTTTGTATGGGATTGAATACAATGAAGAGAGGGAGAGTAGAGAGGAAAGAAAAGAGAAAGGAGAAATGGTGTAACCTTATTTTGTGCCTGAAGGGCAAGATAATGAATGAAATTGAGCACTACAGGAGTTTGCTTAGAACCAGAGTGGAACAAAAGAAGTGAAAATCCCCAGTGAAAGTCATGATGTGATGCCTAGTACAGTTAATAATTTGCAGTCATTAGCCAATATTCTTTAAATATTTGTTCAACCTCCATTAAGAAATAATGACAAAATTATCCCTTAATTCAGATTGAAAAGAGATATATTCATTTCTCATCTACTTCCACTGGTAGAAATATTGAATTAATGTTATGACAAAAACATTCTACAAATATTTCTTACTTCCTACTAACATTTTGATGTTTTTGATAGTTGGCCTGCGTATGTGTGTGTGTCTGTGTGTGTGTGTGTGTGTTAGAGAGAGAGAGAGAGAGAGAGATTTTCTTACTCAAGTAACTTTTTGGAGGCACAATGAAAGGTTTATACTGTAGATGGTTATAAAAATCGCTCTTTTTTGATAAGCAGATTCATGCAATGTAGTGTTGTTAGTTTTTGAATTCAATTGTGATTCTACATGAGTCACAGAAGGACACAGTTGTATGAAATCTGTCATATAGAATCCTGGTTAAATCATACAGGGTCTAGTTCTCGAGTCTTGTATTCAAATCCCAACTCTTTGTTTTCTTATCTTTGTAGTACTGGGTAATTTACTTAACCTTTAAACTACAGTGACTTTTCTATTTTTTCAAGTGAACTCTTAATTTTTACAATAGTTTTAGATTTACAGAATTACTTCTAAAAAGTACAGAGAGTTTCCTCTGTATATCTCACACGTAATTTTTCTTATTATTAACATTCTGATTAGTATGATACATTTGTCATAATAATGAACAGATATTGATGTATTCTTATGAATTCAAGTCCATGTTTTATTTGAATCTCCTGAGTTTTTAACTTTTCTGGTTCAGAATCCCATCCAGGACACATTATATTTGATGTATATGTTTTCTTAGATTCACATTGACTATAACAGTTTCACAGACTTTCCTTGTTTCTGAAGGCCATGACAGTATTGAAAGATACAAGTCACATATTTTATAGAAAGTTTCTCAATTTGAACTTATTGGGTATGTTTCCATGATCAGAATGGGGTAATGTGTTTTTGTTTGGAAGACCACAGAAGTAAAGTGCCATTCCTATATGATGATAAATTGAACTTATTCAAAAAATATTTTAAAATGTCTTCCTTGCAGAAACCCAGTTAAGAGGATTTAAAAAACAATCTACAGACTTGGAGAAAATATTTGCAAACACGCATCTGATAAAACACTCATATTTAGAATCTATAGAAAGCTATCAATGCTCAACAGTTAAAAAATAACATTTCAAATTGAAAATGATCAATAGGCAAGGAAACACACTTCACCAAAGAAAATGTATAGATGAAAATAGATGAGAAATGAATATATCTCTTTTCAATCTGAATTAAGGGATAATCTTGTCATTATTTCTTAACGGAGGTTGAACAAATATCCATCACATGAAAAGATCTTAAACATCACACTGGCCATTGAGTGAATACAACCTAAAACCATAGTAAGATATTACTGCACACTATTAGAACAACAAAAATTTAAAAATTGACAATACTGAATTCTGGTGAAGATGTAAAAAAATTAAATTTCTCATACATTGCCAATGTGAATGTAGAGCAATCTAGTTACTCTGGAAATTAGTTTGGTAGCTTATTATAGTAATAAACATATATTTGCTGTAAGACCCATCAATCACGCTACTGGACATTTGCCTCATAACAACGAAAACTTATGTCTATACAACAACTTATACAAAATAATAGTTCATTTGTAATAGCCAAAAATAGAAAGCTCACCAAACTGTACTATAAGAGGTGAATAGTTAAATTGTAGTACATCAATACCATGATATCAGCAACACTGAATAAAACATAAATAAAAAGATCACATACTGGCAGGGCGCACTGGCTCACGCCTGTAATCCCAGCACTTTGGGAGGCCGAGGCGGGCGGATCACGAGGTCAGGAGATCGAGACCATCCTGGCTAACACGGTGAAACCCCGTCTCTACCAAAAACACAAAAACTTAGCCCAGCGTTGTGATAGGCGCCTGTAGTCCCAGCTACTCCGCAGGAGAATGGAGTGAACCCAGGAGGCGGAGGTTGCAGTGAGTCGACATCGCACCACTGCACTCCAGCCTGGGAGACAGATAGAGACTCCATCTAAAAAACAAAACAAAACAAAACAACAACAACAAAAAATAGATCACATACTGTATGATTCTTATATAACATTCTCAGTAAGTCAGAGATAGAGAACCAATTGATGGTTGCCAGAATTTGGGGATATTGGGGGTGGGTAGGGCATAGAACATTAGGTATGACTATAAAGAAGAAACACAAGATAGATCTTTGTGATGATAGACTAGTTCTGCATCTTGATTGCTGTGAAATGAATCTATATATGTTATAAAATAGAACGTTTTCCAATTTCAGTGTTCCATTTCAATATTGTACTATAGTTACATAAGATGGAACCAATGGAGAAACTGTGTATGAAGGGTACATAGATCCTCTCTGTTCTATTTTGGTGACTTCCTGTGAATCTATATTATTTAAAAACAAAAATAAAAAATTAATCTATAACAGATCAAATATTTTATTTTTCTGATTGGTTTCCTTTCCAGTGCTTCTGGATCTATGCTTTTGAGTTTTTATCTTTGCCTACTGATGCTCACCAGAGACTCTGTCTTCATCTGTGTTTCACATGAAAACAATCAATGGAGGAAAGACACAACTTATGGAATGGGATAAAACATTTGCAAACTATTCATCTGATAAGGAGTTAATATGGAAAATATATAAGGAACTCAACTCCATTGCAAGAAAACAAACCAATTTAAAAATGAGCAGAGGATCTGAATAGAAATTTATCAAAAGAAGACAGGCAAATGGCCAACCAGTATATGAAAAAATGTTCAACATCAGTAATCATCAGGGAAATACAAATTAAAATCACAATGAGAGATTACCTCACACCTGTTAGAATAGCTGTTGTCAAAAAGATAAAAGATAAGTGTTGGAGAGGATGTAGAGAAAAGAAAAACACTATACATTTTTAGTGGGAATATAAATTAGTACAGCCATTATAGAAAACAGTATGGGGTTCCTAAAAAAGTTAAAAATAGAGCTACCATGAGCTCCAGCAATCACACTTCTGGGTATATATTTTTAAAAATGAAATCTGGGTGTGAAAGAGATATCGGTATGCCCATGTTCACTGCAGCATTATTAACCATACCCAAGATATGGAAACAAGCTAAATGTCCATGCACAGATGAATGGATTTAAAAAATGTGATATAGACACACAGTACAAAACTACTCATTCTGAAAAAGAAGGAAATCTTATCCATTGAGACAACGTGAATCAACCTAGTGGATATTGTACTAAGTGAAGTAAGACAGGCACAGAAAGAAAAATACTGCATTATCTCACTTACATGTGGAAACTAAAACGGCTGAACTTACAGAGGCAGAAAGTAGAATGGTGATTGCAAGGAGCTGGGGCAGGGGAAGGAGGAGGATATGAAAGATGTTAGTCAAAGAGTACAAAGTTTCACTTCAATAGGATGAATATGTTCTAGGATTCTATTCATGATGTCTATAGTTAATAAGAAGGTATTGTATACTTGAAAATTGCTGAGAGAATAGATGGTAAATATTACTACAAAAATTAAAAGTATGTGAAGTGATGAACATGTTAATTCATTTTGATTTAATCAGTTCAAAATGTATACATATAAAAAAAGATCATGTTGTATACTCCAAACGTATATACTTTTTGTCAATTATAACTTAATACCAGGGAAAAAAAATCTGTTAAATAATAGCATCATAATTATTGATTATAATAATCTTTAGTATAAATAGAAGAAATTTCTGGTGATATTTCAGCTTATAAATTAAAAAGGATAGTAATTTTAGCCCGCCATTCACATACGTTTGAGCATATAAATCTAATCAATGTATACATTCATGTTAACTTTTGGTAAATGAGAAAGTTTCAAAGAAACTAATAAAGCAGTATTTTCAGCATCGGAAATAACAACAAAAACAGAACAAATACCATTATCTCAAGAGATATAATATAAACAATATTTATGCATTAAATATTGAAAATAAGTATGTTAATTTAGAATAACTGCTTTAGGTCATCTTCCAACACATGTGCAGCTTCAACATGCGGATTCTGCTGCTTTTTCAGATCAGAATTATTGTAACGCTTACAACAGGATGTTTAAGTGAATTTTTTTCCATCTTAGTTCTAGCTATGGTGACCGAACACCATCAAAAAACAAAAAATACATGGTGAATATTCTCACATTTCCGTGACAGATTGTAGATACCTTATGCAGTATTTGTAAAAGAAAAGGCAGAACATTCTTTATGAGATCATAAACCAAGCACTCATCTCAAAAAGAGTTAGTACTGAAAGGTCCGAAGAAGGCAATTAATTTGGGAAAAAATATGTCAGGTCATTTTGTTTTTACCTCCCCACTATAGAGAGAGGGAATAAGGGCCAACTAAGAGGATACTTGCAAGAACTTTGTGCCCTGAACTCTATTCCATACCTTGAAAAGTTTCAATTGGAAAAGAAACTTGCTAGATGCTCTGAATGAGGATAGATAGCTGCACTGTGAACATTCTAGGTTCTGAAATTTATCAGTTCCAAGGAAGTATTCATATTTCCCAGGACCAAATCTGAGTCTCACAGATCACATTGAACCTTGCCCTAGAGTACCGCTTGGAAGTGAATTATAACCCTAGTATATAGGTTGAAGTACTGAATTCCCAGAGACTGAAGAAAGAAATGGAATTAGTCAGCTAGATGAAAATGCATGGCTAGTATCTTGAGAAATACAATTAAATGGTCCCAAAGAGGGTTTCTAGTGAAGCAATAAAAGTACTGGTTCTCTCTTGAAACCACCAAGCCCAGAAAGCACCAATGCAAATTACACAGGTACCAGTTAAGAAAAACTTTGTTGTCCCCTTAATTATGTTCCTCTCATGCTTCATGTCTGGAAGAGACAGTGATAGCTTCTTAAGTGGAGAAGAAAAGAATGAAGAGAAGAAATAAAGGAAGGGAGAGTTCCCTATTTCCTAAGCCTAAGGCAGAACTTTTAATTCCTCAATATTTCAGTGTATGTTTACAAAAACAGACATTCTTTTACATGATAGTAAAAATCAACAAAATCAGGATATCACATTGATACAATATTATTTTTAACCTACAAACCTTATTCAAAACTTCACCAATTGTCTCACTAATGTCCTTTATGGAAAAATAATATAAATATATGTATAGTTAATATTCAGAATAATATACAAATATATAAAATAATATACAAAATAATATATGTATGTATGTATATTCCTAATTAAATACTAAGTATCTATAAGAACTAAAGATATACATATACCTGGAAAATAGGAAGATTAGGAATTGTTGATTGAGAAAAAAGAAAAACAGTTTATATCCAAGTAAAATTGTATGTGTTTATGTGTCTATATTTAGAAAGAACATATAGATATTAGATATTTTACATTACATATATGTTGTATACGGTATCATGTATATTATTCTGTATAGTAATTATATACATATATATGATATGTATTTTATATACATTCCCCTGAAAGTTACTAAAATAGTATCAGAAAAGCATGTTAGCTAAAGCCATTAATTAAAATTAGTAAGCTGAGTGATGTCATCTATATTGCTAAACTTAAAAAACAACCCTCTCCAGTAATACAGGAGTGATTAAATAGGTAGAAGTTTATAGGATGGGGTTGCCCCACAAACAAATGGAAAAGGATAAAACCTTCACCCTGGAAATGCATCCTCCAGCGAGGATGCTCAACTCAGTGTACAGTAAAGATGCATCATCTGCAAGTAGCAGAGCAAGCAGCACAAAATGTATTAAGCAACAAAAAATTTATTGGATCATACAACTAAATAGTCAGAAGTTTGCATGTAGGAGAAAAGCTTAACCAGACTAACCTTGTCACCAAGAATTGTACTTCTTTCTGCCTCTCTTCTTCACTGTTAATAGCATCCATTTTTTACCAAGATGTTTGTAAGATGCGTCCAAGTAGGAAGTGTGACCCACTCTTCACCTTGCTATTCTTGCCTGTTCACCTCCAGTAGGTGAGAGTACATCCCTTACACTAATTTTCAAATCTTATGTATCACTCTAGACCTACTTTGTTTACCATTCCACACAGAATCTAACAATATAACCAGGAGATTGCATGGATTTATTATCTTAGACCCATTTGAAATATCAATCACTAGAGCTTGCAATAAGTTCAATGACACCTAAATGATAGGCTGGCTATACAGTGGGAAATGAACTCAATGCTGCAAAAATTTCCAACAATTTGCAGAACACCTGATTCTTCAGATGTCCCACTAGATCTATTTGAAAACTGGGAGGTAAGGATATGTTACCCAATTCTTGTTGCTTCAGAGACCACTTCCAATTTAGAATCCCATGATAAATTTCTTTTCCTTAATTTGTGATGCTCAGACTTACAATAATGTAGGGCTCTCACATTTTGAGCCAAAAACTAAAAACCATGTTTTAGATCCTTTTCCTTTCTATATGTTTTGTTATCATTCACTGAATGAAAAGAGGTGGATGAGGTGAGAAAAAAATTATAAAGGTGTTCTCCATGTTTCTCCTTTATTTCCCAAACTGAAAGAAACCTTAAGATAAGACTATCCATTAGAAAGTGTATTTGGTATGAAACTTGTTTAATATATTTTAAGTTATAGACAAACAGAATCCTTTCTTTCCATTTTATCAAGAATGTATAGATGTCATCACTGGTTTAATAATAAAACAGTTCCAAGTGTACTTGTACTGTGACTCAATAGTTTCAACGTTTCTATTTTCTCTTTAAGACATGTTATTTGACTTTGCAGTGTGGGGAAACTGTTTGTGTAAATGAAAGCATTTAATTGGACACTGTTTGTAATTTCTTCTTGCTAAATGTGTGTTCTTGTGTCTTTAGAAAACAGCTAGGAGAACTGCTAAATGTGATATATATCTGCCAAGAAAAGAAAAACCTCATTCTTGAGAAAATAGACAATCACATTAGAGTAGTTTGATAAAATGAAAATTAATTATTTGTAAGCCTTAGGGGGAATCATTAGTCCAAACAGGAATGCTAAAAGAGTATACTGTTTAAGGAAAAAGGAGGCTCTTTCCTCATCAGAGAAGTAATTTATGCAGAAACTAAACATAACTATAATGATCATGTGTATTTGTTTCCACTGCATTGTTTGAATTAATGTCTCCAAGGAATAATCAAGAGAAATCAGAATTAAACACATCTTTCATGAATTTCAAAGTCCCAAATTAACATTAACTAATTGTTATTCAGAATACCAATCTTCAAATTAACTTAATAAAATTATCTATATTATTGGATTATATTTCTTATTGCTTCCTCAGCATTCTGAATGTAGCAAAAGCTCTCCAAAGAGAAAAATTATGGGGATGAATTTGCTAATCAAATGCCTTGGAGGACCAAGACTAAAATTCCACCCTGAGTTAACGAACTGTCTTCTTGGGGCTCTATCCACTGCACAATGAAAAGGGAGATGAAAGACTCTACTTCTTGATATGGTGATAGGCAGTTCTGTGATAAATAAGAGTAATGACTCCACGAAGTATAAGACCAGCATGGAACCCACCACAATAATGGGGATGATAGAACATCTGGAGTTGGGAGAGGTAAAAAGGAGTCTGAAGCCTGTGGGGAGGGAGGCAGGAAGCAGTGAGCTCTCCCTAGCCTTACCTATTGCCTCCCATGGAGACAGAGTGGACATTTTTTGGACAACAGTGTGAACTTCTGGCTAGAAGGTAGTACTTGCAATATTTATACACTGCCTTTGTATACTAAAAGCCTAGATTCCTGCTGGGATCTGAAATAATTTATTTGGTGACTCATTCTAGGATCTTCCTCTTTCTCTCTCCCCATCCTTGGAGGACAGAGGAAACAATTTGAATATTTAGGTGGAGCTTCACTACTTGTAATTCTACAGGATGGGAATGAACCAAAGAAACATTGTTTTATTGCTGGGGATTTTTCTGTTTGTTCGTTTTGCCTGGGGGTAACCACAGTGTAGTCATGACTGATGGCTTAAGACATATGTGTCAAACACAAATATTCTTTTACATTTTTTCCTTCACTTTTATAAAGGGAGGAATCATTCAATATACCCAGAGTCTGAAACTGTGACCATTAATATATAACTTATAAATCCTTAAATTTGCAAGTACTAAGGCGAGGATCAACTTTAAAATTCTATCCTAAATAAAGATATATTTATCAACTAAGTTTTCAAGAACTTAAAACACTTAAATTCTTTTTTGTTTGTTTGTTTTTGAGACAGAGTTTTGCTCTCATTGCCCAGGCTTAGAATGACAAAGATGTTCTAATTCAATTTTTTTTTGAACAAATGATATCATGGAATACACTTGGTCTCAAATCATTTATTTAGTCAGACAAATGGAAATTACATGCTCAAAGGTTGATAATTAACAATTGGTAATCTTTTTAATGGGAACAACACATAAGATTTCTCTAAAACTTGCCAGTTTATTCAGACACTCCTTAAACATGGTATCAGGGCAAAGAACCAACTGATAATTCTCTTCAAGAATATCTCTTTAAGAATTATACAATACTCTGGCTCTCTCTTTTTCTCTTTTGTCACTCTGAATCGAATTAAATTCACTTTAGTATTTCTCAGGAGTTGCTTATTTCTTCTTTCTCTCTTCATCTATTTTATAAATCTAAAGTAGGCCCTGATTTTGGCAGATACACCTAAAAATAGTGCTAAGTAAGTCTGAGTCAAGGAAAAAGAAAAACATTTGTTTGAAAGTGAAATGAGGACAAATCCCCATTTCCCCCTTCCCTCAGCCCCTGATAACCACCATTCTAATCTCTGCTTCTATGAGTTTGACTACCTTAGGTACCTCATATACATGGACTCATGCAGTATTTGTACTTCCATGACTGGCTTACTTCACTTAACACACTGTCCTCCAGTATCAGGGGAACCTGCCCCCAATAATTCAATGTTATTTCACGTAGGTTATTTTCTATTTCCCTAAGTGTCAGCCAGTTTGAGAAATAAAGTGAGAGTACAGAAGAGAGAAATTTTAAAGCTGGGTATGTGGGGGAGACACCACACGTTGAGAGGTTCCATGGTGCCCCGCAAGCTGCAAAAAAAACAAGTTTTTACTGCTGATTTTCAAAGGGGACGGAGTGTACGAATAGGGTGTGGGTCACAGAGATCACATGCTTCACAAGGTAATAAAATATTACAAGGCAAATGGAGGCAGGGTAAGATCACAGGACCAGGGTGAAATTAAAATTGCTAAAGAAGTTTCCGGCATGCATTGTCATTGATAACATCTTATCAGGAGACAGGGTTTGAGAACAGACAATGGTCTGACCAAAATTTACTAGGCAGGAATTTCCTCATCCTAATAGGTGTGGGAGTGCTACGAGAGACTGGGGCTTATTTCATCCTTTATCTGCAACCATAAAAGACAGACATTCCCAGAGTGATCATTTTAGAGACCTCCTGCCAGGAACGCATTCTCTTTCTCAGGGCTGTTCCTTGCGAGAAAAAGAATTCAGCAATATTTTGCCTATTTGCTTTTGAAAGAAGAGAAATATGGCTCTGTTCCACCCGGCTCTCAGGAAGCCAGACCTAATGGTTATCGCCCTTTTCCCTGAACATCACTGTTATCCTGTTCTTTTTTCAAGGTGCCCAGATTTCATATTGTTTAAACACACATGCTTACAAACAATTTGTGCAGTTAATGCAACCATCACAGGGTCCTGAGGCGACATACATCCTCAGTTTACAAAGATGATGGGATTAAGAGATTAAAGTAAAGACAGGCATAGGAAATCACAAGAGTATTGACTGGGGAAGTGATAAATGTCCATGAAATCTTCACAATTTATGTTCAGAGACTGCAGTAAAGACAGGCATAAGAAATTATAAAAGTATTAATTTGGGGAGCTAATAAATGTTCATGAAATCTTCACAATTTATGTTCTTCTGCTATGGCTTCAGCTGGTCCCTCCTTTTGGGGTCCCTGACTTCAGGCAGAACTCCAGATTCATCTGTATTGTCCTATAGAGCAGGATTTCCTTTTATTTTAATGGTAGAATAATGTTCTATTGTATATATGTACCACATTTTCTTTATCCATTCATCTGTCATTGGACATTTGGGTTGTTTCTATAATGTAGCTATTGCGGATAATGCTACAATAAATATGGAAGTGCAGGTATCTCTTTGGGGATCCTAATTTCAATCCTTCTGGGTAGATATACCCAGAAATAGGTTACTGGATCATATGATAGTTTTTAAATTTTTTAAGGAACCTCCATACTGTTTTCCATAGTAGCTATATTAATTTATATTCCCACCAACATTGCACAACTGTTCCAATTGTTCCACATCCTTGCCAACACTTGGTATCTTTTAGGAGTTTTCATAACAGGCATCCTAACTGGCATGAAGTGATATTTCATTATGGTTTTGATCTGGATTTCTGTGATGATTAATAACATTGAGCTTTTTTTCATATACTTGTTGGCCTTTTTATAAATTCTTTCAAAAATGTCTTTTCAGATCCTTTGCCTTCTGTTTAATTGAATTATTTATTTTCTGCTATTGAGTTGTATCCATTCCTTGCATATTTTGACATGAACCCCTTATCACATACATGGTTTGCAAATATTTTTTCTTATTCTGAGGCTTGTTTTTTTCATTTTGTCAATTGTTTACTGTGCAGAAGCTTTTTAACTTTGATGTAGTCCCACTTTTCTATTTTTAATTTTGTTGCTTGTGCTTTTGGTGTTAAGCAACAAAGAAATCCAAGACATTCTTGCCAAGACTGATATAAAGAAGCTTTTCTCCTATGTATTCTAGGAGTTTTACAGTTTCAGGTCTCATGTTTAAGTCTTTAATCAATTTTGGGTTTATTTCATATGTGATGTAAAAGAAGGGGATGATTTTATTCTTTTGCATGTGGCTATACAGTTTTCCCAGTATCATTTGTTGAAGAAACTATATTTTCCTTACCGTGTATTCTTGGCACCCTTGTTGAAATTCAGTTGCCTTTATATGTGTGAATTCATTTATGTACACTTTATTCTGAACCATTGGTCTGTCATTGCTGTAAAGTTTTAGTTATGCAAGATAAATTACTTCTAGAGATCTGCTGTACAGCATAGTGCTTATCATTGACAATACTGTATTATGCACTTAAAATTTTGTTTCAGGTAGATCTCATATTAAGTTTTCTTACCACACACCCATGTACACACCACACACAGGGATATACAAAAATTTTGGGAGGTGATGAATATGCTTATTACTTGGGTTGTGGTGATGGTTTAATGGGTATATGCATATATTCAAACTAATCAAATTGTACACATTAAATATGTGCAATTTTTGGTACCTCAATTAATGCTCCAGTAGAGCTATTGTTAGAATATTAAAATAAAGGAATAAGGGAATACAAAAATCTTCATATATCTAAAACTCAAAAAATATGGGGAATTAAAACCCCAGAAAGTGGCAAGGATTCATTTCTTAAGTCTTGAGATTTCTTATTACTTACTCTTTATAAACTTGTAGTTGTTTATCATTTTGAAGAAACTCTTCCAAAAAATTTTTTACTTTTTGCCTGTCTGGTTCAATATCAAGGATTGTATTTCACTGTTTTCTTCATTTTGCATTGTTAAACGAGTCAAAATTCCCAATCTAAAAAACTTCCCTGAGTCTAGTTTATAAATGTGTGACATCCCAATGAATATAAATTATTTTTATTGAGGACCAAGAAAACTTAGCCCCTAAAGGAACATAGACTCCCCAGAAAAACAGCAAGTGTAGGTGAAAACAAAATATCTATCTCAAAAACTAAAAGACATCAACAACTCCAGCCAGTATAAATTACTTCTACCCCTGACCTTTGGCTATTCTAACTCACCACGCTGATCCTCAAGCCTTAGTTGACACACTTGTAGCTGCCCAATGATCAATTTTTCCCCATTCATAAAACTCTGGCAAAATACAAAAGAAGAAATTAGTGCATTCAGCTAATACAAAATTAATACTGGTTTTTAACAGTTGATATCTTCCCTCAACACTGTGTATGTTGCTTCTGTCAAGGAAGTGGCAAGCTGGCACTGTGAAGAGCCACACTCTCATGCAAGTGTGCAGGTGAGGATGCCGTTGGCAGCAATCTGGTATCCAACAAATGGATTGTGTCTCCATACACAGAGGAGACCCTGCAGATGCAGGTTTAGATGCCTCAGCTTATTGTGATGTGGCATAATGGCTTCTGCCCTGGATTCCCTGGTGCGATTAACCCTCCAATTCTACTTTCCCTACCATGACTTTTGTATAGAAATAAGGAAAGGGATTGGAGAAACAGCAAGATGCAGAGAGATTATGGATAAAGATTTGAGGTGAAAGGTTTTGAAGACCCCCAACATAAGTGAAGGGAAGGGGGAAGGCATTGAGTAAACATTCCTCTGTAGCACCAGCTGGAAGCACCTTTTATTCCTGTTATCAATGAGCTAATTTTTCTACTGAAACTCTCAGGTATGCCAAGCTGAATTCTGTTGGGATGATGCTTCCATCAGATGACAGTAGACCCTTTATTCCCTCATTCTCTAGGTTTCCAGCCTGGTTTGTTGATTATCTTCCTATATGAATAATTTTCCAGCTTAGACTCTCTCCAAATATTTTTTTTAATCCTCTTTACGTCTAAGATTACTTGGCACAGATTACATGTTACAATTTCTAACCAAAAGCCCTGATTGAATCCAGATTAAGATGAGTTCTTTGTTTTATGCTAAAGTATTAGGTTCCTAAAACTAAGTGAATAGATGTATACAAGACTTCATTTTCAGAATGGACGGACATCTTTGTCTTTTTATAGAATAGTCAGGAGCAGTGGATGGGAGTGGAACCAAAGTTATAAGAGCCTGAGAAAGAAGGTAACTTATAGAAGCAACATAAGAAGAAAAGTAACCATAGGGGTATCTGACAGCAATAAAGCTCATCTTACAGAGAAGGAAGCTGGAAATGTTGAAGAAGAACCATTGACAAATAGGAATGGCAGAGGTTAAGAATCTGCTTTTTCACCAGGATTTGGGACTAATTTTATTTTACTAATTTTAGTTTACCCTCTTAGTGCTTTGATTTTCTCAGAGGAAAGGAGGCCAGTATGTTTCACTACCCATTTTTAAGGTTGTTATAACAATTCCAAGTGCAATCATTAGTAAGTGTTTACATGTTTTACCAAAAATATTTTATTTAATAAACCATTGTGAGTCTGAAATTAGGTCTCTAAAAACATGCCACAATAATTTTGTCTTGATACTGATCTATTTAATGTCAATTAATATCAAGTAATCAATTACTTGTGCAAGAGTGTATGGGTATACTTATAAATAGTACCTTGGATATAAGGGAAATAGAAACTATTTTAGCTAAAAGTGTCAGCAATTACATATATATAAAATATATATTTTAGATGAAGTCTTGCTCTGTCACCCAAGCTGGAGTGTAGTGGTGTGATCTCAACTCACTGCAACCTCCATCTCCTGGCTTCAAGCAATTCTCTTGCCTCAGCCTCTGGAGTAGCTGGGATTACAGGCGCACAACACCATGCCCGGCTAATTTTTGTATTTTTAGTAGAGATGGGGGGGTTTCTCCATGTTGACCAGGCTGGTCTCGAACTCCTCACCTCAGGCGATCTGGCCACCTCGGCCCCCCAAAGTGCTGGGATTACACGCATGAGCCTCTGCACCTGGCCCAGCAATGACATGTTAACATAATTTGCTACCTGATGATGTGGGGTGATCTAACAAATTAATATTTAATATTCATAAACAATTATAATGCCTTAATCATGACTGAAAAACCAATTGCTTAGCACAACTTTGGGGTGGGGGGAGTGGGGTGGATAACTTAGTCCAGTAGGTATAAATAAAATGCAAGGGTCTAGGTCAATTGGAACTTTAACATAAAGCACCTCGGTGAAACAAGTGTTAGAAAAAATTACTGTTATCTTAAGCTACACTAATAGATTTTCTAAGTAAGTAGCACCATAGCTCTTCATTCGGGATTAGGCATCACAAAAAAACTGTTTCTCAGTCAATAGTGACTGGCCAGGATGTGGCAGGAAATGAGTAATGTGGCAGAAGGCAGGGTAGATGGAGATGAAAATCCTAATCTTCCAGAAAAGAAGACAGAGGAAACTTGAAAAAATAATAAAAAAGAGAATTCTCTTCAATTATTTAAATGGCCCAGGTTTCAATTACAGAATGAGTTGTAGACCTAAGAGTTTGAACTTGAAGCATCAGAAACAACTCAATTGAAAACTAATTTGAATAACTATATGAAAAAATTTTATTGTTTTTAATATAAAGTTTATAAATAATACAACCAATAGATATTTATAGCAGACATTTTATAAAATCTAGACAACTTAAAAGCAAAAAGAATTGCACACTATTCCTGGTATGTTTTAAAAAAAAAAACTTGTTTAATGGAAGCAATCGAATAAAAGTGATTCATTAGAATTTATAGAATTTATGTCTCTGTTAGATACCCTACAAATTAATTATTTCTGATACTCAGCTTCTCATTGAATTTGGGAACAAATTATACATATATTCAAGCAATCAGAAAATTAAGCAAAATCACAGGGAAATTAGAGAATACCACAATAGGTGTAACCACTCTTATCAGCTTGTCTTCTGGGATAGGGTCTGTTTTGTTAGGGTGAGAATTATTTTGTTTCTGTACCTCATGAAATATGCAATTATTCTCCCTCAGTCTCATCAAAGAAAATAAAACTATAATTTTATATTCTCTAGAGAGCAGTCACAAATGTTATGTAAAATATATCTTATATAAAATACTTAATAAAGTAGAACACTGATTATTATCTGTTATTAAGAGTCTTTTCTATTTTTTCATAGTAAAGATGGTGATTGTGTAAATGCAGGCATCTCCAAGCTAATCACTAAGCAAGAAAAGTAGGTCACTTAAAACTCCCATTTCCTCAATTCATTGTATCCACTCCTCGACCCTACTAAGCCGTTAATTGTATGTTGTTTCTGCCAATATCTCACCAGAATCCTTACCTAGGCAAAGCTAATAAATCGTTTCATAAATGTTGAATTACAGTTTTAGTTGCTTTTTCTATGCTTGACTGACTCTCCTTTCTTTGTGACAATACTTAGAATCGTTCAGGAAGAGGTTTCCTGTTTTTTGTCATTTTACACCCATTATCTTTTTCCATTGCTATCTTGACATGTTCCCTTCTCACAGCTTTGAATAAGAAGACTGAGATAATAAATGAGTTTAAGTTGTGTTTGGAAGAGACTAAAAATTCACAAGAATGACATTCTCCTCTGGAAAGTGTACACAGCCTCACTCTGCCCCCATTTGACTATGCAGGCTGCCAGGGCCTGTTTCCTCTGGTTAGCACATTATTTCTTCCCCAAACAGAGTTTACATTCAACTCTTGGATGGAAGAACCGACCGCTGTGCTGAATTTTTTTTTTTTTTTTTTTTTTTTTTGAGACAGTCTCGCTCTGTCACTCAGGTTGGAGTACAGTGGCACAATCTTGGCTCACTGCAACTTCTGCCTCCTGGGTTCAAGTGATTCTCCTGTCTCAGCGTCCTGAAGTAGCTGGGACTATAGTCGCCCACCACCACACCTGGCAAATTTTTGCATTTTTAGTAGAGACAGGGTCTCACCATGTTGGCCAGGCTGTTCTCGAACTCGTGACCTCAGGTGATCCACTCACCTCAGCCTCTCAAAATGCTGGGATTACAGGTGTGAACCACTGTGCACAGCCTGTGTTGAATATTGCTGTGTACCAGTTGAATCCACTGCTCAAACGGATCCCTTAAAAACTCAGACAAAGGTGTAGCCATGCTATGCATAACCCTGCTAGCCATCTCCTCGGGTAATTTCTGAAGATGGACAAGGATTCTTCCATTCAACACTTCATTCTATGTCACCTTCTCTGGACAGCCATTCTAAAATTGGGTTTCTTTCATCATCTTTTCCTTTTATCCTGCTTTAATTTTCTTCTTAGCACTTTCACCATCTGATTTATTACACTATGTTTCGTTATTCAGCTATTGTTTTTCTATCTCCTCCCCTCTCCTGGAGTGTAATCACCAAGAGGGCAAGGATTTTGCTTTTGCTTCAGCCCCGGTGATTAACACAGTGCCTGGAACATCATAGAAATTCAACAATATTTGTGGAATAAATGACCTTGCTGGAGACAGAGATTACAGAAACACTGAAGAATATGATGGTTTGCTTATATCATTCCAGCGCTGCATAAGGACACACCTACACATAAACACACAGGACAGAGTGGCCTGTGTGATCATCTCCTGTTCTCAAGGATACGTACTTCATAAATATTTGTTGACTAAATAAATGCATTCATGAAAGCATGAGTTTGACAACCAGTCAATTTTTTTTTCTAATTAGGGCTCTAAAAGAATAGGCAGAAAAGAGAATAAATATGCAAATAGTGTGATCCTATTATATTTTCTTCTATAATTGTGGAGATGTTATGAGGAGGACAGTGAAATTTTCCCTTCTCATTTTTAATTAGAAATTATGATGGAAACTTAGATGGCAAAAATAAATAAATAAACTCAATGTGTTCCATTAGATAATAAATAATTTGAAATATAATCAAATGTCAAAGAAAATCTTCAATTTGGTCTCCATTTCACTGGAGGCACAATTTTAAGTTTTTGGTGAGAGGTGATGACAATTTTCTCATCACAAAGGCTCATCTAAAGGGAACAGTAAGGTCTGCCAGAATGTCTTCCTTGTCAAGGTCCAATTTAAAATTAACTTTCTATCTTCTCTAAAGATACGGAAAGCGTGTGAGGAGTGCCCTAGGCAGGCTCCAGTAGATAGAGGGCTTTTCAGTTCATTAATAAAACATTGACATGACCTGCCCTTTAAAGACTGACCAAACTGGTCCCCAGCACATTTTCAAGCTTGTTGTGTATCCTTGGGACTGCAAGGAGGACCTGGAACAGAGGCTCAGCTTCCAGGATCCCAAGGATCTAGTCACATTACATTACCTTCCTGCTCGTGAAAACGGCTTTTTGATTTATGCCCACACACTAATGTACAAATGCTCTCTGCAGCCTGGCAGGGAGCCCAGTACAGGAAAAAATGTTCTGTTTCTTTTTGCAAAGTGCCATTAAAAGCCATGGTCCATGCCCAGACTGAGCTGTGAGATGCACTTTAGCTTTTTGTCTACTTAATATGTCTTTCATGGAGGTGCAAGGTTTCTCTTAGCCATTTCTCAGTTCCTAAATTCTAACCAGTAGAATTTGGAAAAGGATTCACCATCATGCTTTAAAACTAATAAAATACAAGAAAAACTGGATTCCAGAATACTTACTTTAAAAAAACAAAAACAAAACTTGCATGCAGTACTGCGTGTGCAGTGTTACCTCTATCTGGACCTTTTTAAAGAAAAGACACTCCAATTTTTGACAGCCTTTAGTGGATAGTCCTTAACAATAATTTTCTTTCTTTATCACCCCAAAAAAGAAAATTTCAGCTTCTTTTTTCCTCAAAATTGTTATCTTTGTTTTCTTCTTAACAGCCCTTCTTGTTCAGAAAGCAAGTCCTTCAAACCATCTATTTTTACCTGGCCCACAGTGCTTATTGCTGAACCACAGTACTTACTGCACTATTTTGGTTTGTCATTAGTTTTGATGAATTATAAGCCCCCAACTGGTATGGACCATGTTTTACTCAGATCTTAGTACCAATGGATATCATATCATTATGATATTATGATATTTTTGATATCATATTTTTATATTGATGATATAATTAATATCATAATGATATTAACCACTGCATTTATTGAGAGTTTATCTGTGCCAGGTACAATTTTAGACACTTTACATACATTAGATCATTTAATCTTCACAATAACTCCAGGAGAAAATTATTTTTGTATAACTGAAGAACCAGAATTATAAAGAAGTCACACACCTGGTAAGCTGCAGAGCTGAGATTCAAAACCATGCAAAGATCACCAGATATTCTGAACTGGAATGTGTGTAGTAGGCCCTCAAATATTTGCTGAATGAGTCGTTATTTACATCTTGAGTATAGAACTATTAGGAGTGCTTAGTGTAGCTAACATGATCACATACCTTCCAAAGTAATTTTGAAAACACTCATGGTCCATTTTTAAACAATTCCATTGTAAGCCTGCCCCCTGAATCTTCCAGAAGCTACATTTACTCCTCATCCCTTGTGTCTTCTGATTACATCCCAGTCAAGTCTGGCTTATGCCATTGTATCTACAAGGAAAGGTCCTATTTGAAGTGTCTTTGAGGTATACTTTGGTGCACCTTTGTGTGTCTCCTGTGCTCATCTCTCTTGCAATTTAGCTCCTAATACTTATTAAATCTTAATTTAATGTCCTGTTCTTGTGTTGCTAAGAGGTGCATACCCTTATTCTAGACCTTCTCTCCACTTGGCCTATGTTATTTTTCGTACATCCTGTACCTTTTTCCTGTCAGAACTGCCTCTTCCAAGTTCCCAATCCAATCTTTAAAAGCCCAAGTTCCAAATCTAATCTTTAAAATCAACCAGAGGGCTCTGTTGTTGCATGGAAAAGGTCAACTTGTCATGAATTAAAAGACAGTTTATGGTTTGCAGTCTTAGAATCAAGTGAAAACACCTAACTCATGAGGAGAGCTGACAGAAGCCTCTAAAATGTAGCATGTTCCACCTTAATGAGAGCTGGCTGCAAAGGACTTGAAGCTAAGAGCCACCACTGTTAACATCGTCACCTGTAATGGTTTGGAAAGTTGCTACAATTACAAATATCAGATTTTGTGTGTGTGTGTGTTTTTTTTTTTTCAAATAAAAATCATCACAGAGTCCTTGAAGTCAAGCTGTTGGTAGCTTATTTTGCAGTACAGTATTTTAGATAAGTTGTTGTATGACCCACTGTCACCTCAGACCACAGTACCACATGCAAGGTGACCAGAAGACAGTAGGTAGCTAAGCTATTCTTCATATGAAGTCAGTAATTGCTAGTATTTTCTTGAGTGTTTGCTGTGCACAGGCAAAGTACTAAGTACCTTACATGTATTATATTTAATACTCATAATTATTCAGACAGATATTAATATAATCACCTCTACTTTGCATATGTGGGAACTGAGGCATAATAAAAATAAGTTATTCACTCAAGGTGACAGAACTAGTGAATGAAAATCAATGGAAGTAAAATCTAAACCATGGCAATAGAATTGTTGCAACGTCTTTTTGCTAGTAGGCACACACAAAAAAATACCTCTGGGAATGTTTTTAAGGGGTACTTGATTAGAGGGGTACAATATAAGACTGGATAGTCAAGAATTCATTGTCTTGGGAGTACCCTGAGGATACAATATTTAAAATTCTGGCAAGGACCCCCGGGAATGTGGCAAACTCATGTTACAGGGGTTTTTGGAGGCCTGAAGAAAGTGATGGCCAATGCTGAAAAATTAGAATGTCAGCGTTGCCCCGGAGGATGATAGAATGAATAAAAAGATTGAGGGAAGGGGGCATGCAAGAATAGACATTACTTCCACGGATCAGAAAATTTCTTAGATGGAATGTTTATAGAAGAGCTCAGAGGATCCACTGTTTACCAAATCTATCAAGAATGAGCTGGCAAGAAGGTCACTAATATCATTAAGAAGTTCAGTGGTGGCTCTCCTCTGCAAGTCAGGACTGATGGTAGAGGAAGTAACTACAGACCTAGGCTCATTAATATCCATGGAGATGATGACTCTCCAAAGTAACAGAGGTCAAGAGATGGTTCTCAGCTGCCCAACAGTTACTGTAATGGCCCACAAGGTGGAAGGGATATCCAGAGGGTGTTGCTTGACTTGCATTGTGTTGTGGAGACGGTTAGTGAAACATTACATCCTATAGAAAAGTAGAGTTCTGGTCAGGGCAATGAAACAAGAGAAAGACACAAAGGGCACCCAAATAGGAAGAAAGGAAGTCAAACTATTCCTGTTTGCAGATGACATGATTCTATATCTAGAAAAACCCATAGTCTCATCCCCAAAACTTCTTAAGTTGATAAACAACTTCAGCAAAATCTCAGGATGGAAAATCAAAGTGCAAAAATCACTAGCATTTCTATACACCAACAACAGTCAAGCTGAGAGCCAAATCAGGATAGAACTCCTATTCACAATTGCAACAAAAAGAATAAAATACCTAGAAATACAACTAACTAGGGAGTGAAAGATGTCTACAAGGAGAACTACAAAAAACTGCTCAAAGAAATCAGAGATGACAAAAACAAATTGAAAAACATCCCATGATTATGGATGGGAAGAATCAGTATCACTAAAATGGTCATATTGCCCAAAGTCAGTTATAGATTCAGTGTTATTTCTATTAAACTACCATTGACATTCTTCACAGAACTAGAAAAAGGTATTTTAAAATTCATATGGAACCAAAAAAGAGCTTGCATAGCCAAAGCAATCCTAAACAAAAAGACCAAAGCCGGAGGCATCGCGCTACCCCACTTCAAACTATACTACAGGGCTACAGTAACCAAAACACCACAGTACTGGTACAAAAACTGGCACATTGACCAATGGAACAGAATAAAGAACCCAGAAATAAGACCACACACCTATAACTATACGATCTTCCAAAAACCTGACAAAAACAAGCAATAGGAAAGGATTCCCTATTCAATAAATGGTGCTGGGATAACTGGCTAGCCATATGCAGAAGATTGACATTGGACCAGTCTCTCACACCGTACACAAAAATTAAGATGGATTAGAAACTTAAATGTATAACCCCAAACTACAAAAGCCCTGGAAGACAACCTAGGCAATACATTCAGGATGTAGACATGGGCAAAGATTTCATGACAAAGACACCAAAAGCAATTGCAACAAAAGCAAAAATTGACAAATGGGATCTAATTAAACTAAAGAGCTTCTGCACAGCAAGAGAACCTATCAACAGAGTAAACAGTCAACCTACAGTATAGGAGAAAAGTTTTGCAATCTGTGTATCTGACAAAAAGCATTTATCAGGAACTTAAACAAGTTTACAAGAATAAAACAAACAACCCCATTAAAAAGTGGGCAAAGGACATGAAGAGACACTTTTCAAAAGAAGACATACATGCAGCCAACAACCATAGGGAGAAAAGCCCAACATCACCAATTATTAGAGAAATGCAAATCAAAACCACAATGAGATACCATCTCACAGCAGTCAGGTACCATCTATCAGGTATTATCTATCAGGTACTATCCATCAGGTACTATCTATCAGGGCAATACTATCAGGTATTATCAGGTTATTTTTTATTAAAAAGTCAAAAAACAACAGATGTTGACAATATTGTGGAGAAAAATGAATGCTTATATGCTGTTGGTGGTAGTGTAAATAAGTTCAGCCATTGTGGAAGACAGTGTGGCAATTCCTCAAAGACCCAGAGACAGAAATACCATTAGACCCAGTAATCTTATTACTGGATATATAGCCAAAGGAATAGAAATCATTGTATTATAAAGACACATTCACACATATGTTCATTGCAGCATTATTCACAAGAGCAAAGACATGGAATCAACCTAAATGCCCATCAGTGAAAGACTGGATAAATAAAATGTGGTATATATACACCACGGAAAAGAATGGAGCCATGAAAAAGAATGAAATCATGTTCTTTGCAGGGATATGGAGGGAGCTGGAGGTTATTATCTCCAATGACAAACTAACACAGGAACAGAAAACCAAATACCACATGTTCCCACTTATAAGTGGGAGATAAATGATGACAACACATGGACACGTAGAGAGGAATGACACACACTAGGGTCTTTCAGAGGGTGGCGGGTGGGAGGAGAGAGAGGGTCAGGAAAAATAATTAATGAATAGTAGGTTTAATACCTGGGTGATGAAGTAGTCTGTACTACAAACCTCCATGACACAAGTTTACCTATGTAACAAAACTTCACTGGTACTCCTGAACTTAAAATAAAAGTTTATACACACACACACACACACACACACACACACACACACACAACTTTAAAAACAAAGAAAATTAGGCAGTATTTTTAAAGGAGCTTTGAATAAAAAGCCACAGTTCCTTGCCTAGATCCCAGACCTAAGCCTATTTCAAATCCAGAACCCATTGACAGAAGAGATTATTTCCCTGGGTTAACAAACAAAACAAAACAAAACATTATGGAAAATATTTACTATGATAATTTCCCCAGTCATTTCTCAAAGAAAACTTGATTATTTACTTAGGTGTGTCTACCCTGGGGGTAAAAAGAATACTCAGACATTCTAAGGACTGTTGTATGTAGTGTCTGGGTGGATAATGATACCTGGAGAACTAAAGCATCATTATGGCTACCTTGTTATAGGAGGGGCTAATGGGAGCCAGGTGATAAATGAAGCTCTGGCTAAAGCCTGCCCCACAAGGTCAATGCTAGGTTCGAAGACACATCAACTGGCCATATTTTTAAGCCTCAAGTGTATAACTGGAATTAATATACTTGGTTAGCATGACCCTCACATTAGGTCCATGGCCTGTGAGATAAAATCTATCCTAATAGAGAAGTGGAAACCTCTGAAATTGTCCCGCAGTCAAGATAGTAAATTGAAAACATATCACATCCTAGGGGGAATAATGGATATTATTGTAACCACAAAAGACCTAAAAGATACAGGGGTAATAGACCTTATCATCTCTTGATTTAATTTCCTAGCCTTCACCCATAGAATTCACATGGATGCGTGAGAATGACTGTAGACTGTAGACTACTGTAGGTTTAACTAAACAGAGACCCCGACTACATCTGTTGTGGCAGATGTGGGATTATTTCAAGAGTATACGCTTTCTGAGAGACAGTTCTTTGTGTATAAGTAGGCCCTGGTATTAATGTGTCCAGACAGAGTACTTGATGGGGCATCATGTAACCATGTATCAGGGGCTGCCTATTATGTTGTTCCTACCAAGTCACAAATTTGGATAGGACCAGCAATTGTTTACAGTGAAATATAAATGATGCAGCCAAGATTTATCCCGAAGAGGACCAGAGGGGACATGTAAACTGCATGCAGTGGGATCTCAGGTTCCCCAGTGTTGTAAGTGGAATTGTGTGCCTCCAAAATTCGTATGTTGAGATCATAACCTCCAGTACCTCAGAATGTGACCTTATTTGGAAATAAGGTCATTATAGATAGAATTAGATGAAGTCATTAGGATGGGCCATAATCTAATTTAACTGGTGTTCTAATAAAAAGGGAAACATTTGGACACAGGGACAGACAAGCACAGAAGAAAGATGATGTGGAGAACACCATGTATGAGTCAAAGAATGGCTGGGGCTACTGGAAGCTAGAAGAAAGTCATAGAACAAATTCTTCTTTACAGATCTCAGAAGAAACCAATACTGCCAATATATTGATTTCAGACTTCTAGCCCCTAGAACTGTGAAACAATACATTTCTATTGTGTAAGCCACTTAGTTTGTGGTACTTTGTTAAAGCTATCCTAGGAAACTAACATAGCACGTCACCCATGAGAGGTGGAACAGCAACTTCTCCTCTTCTGCATCCTGTGCAGACCTGGCACAATTTGCGCACACATGAAGCAGGCCTGGTAGCAGAGACAGATAACTTTGAAAGTTCAGTCTTTCATGTCTCTGCAATGGACATGATCTCGTTCCTTTTTATGCATTCCACAGTGTATATATACCACATTTTCTTTATCCAATCTATCACTAATGGGCATTTGGGTTGATTGCATGTCTTGCTACTGTGAATAGTGCTGCAATGAACATACACATGCACATATCTTTGAAACAGAATGACTTATATTTATTTGGGTATATACCCAGTAATGTGATCGCTGGGTCAAATGGTACTTTTGGTTCTAGGCCTTTGAGGAATCGCCACACCAACTCCCACAATGGTTGAACGAATTTACATTCCCACCAACAGTGTAAAAGCGTTCCTATTTCTCCACAGCCTTATCAGCATCTGGTGTTTCTTGACTTTTTAATAATGGTCATTCAGACTGGTGTGAGATGGTATCTCATTGTGGTTTTGATGTGCATTTCTCTAATGATCAGTGATGTTGAACTTTTTTTCATATGCTTGTTGGCCCCATAAATGTCTTCTTTTGAGTGTCTGTTCATGTCCTTTGCTGACTTTTTAATGAGGTTGTTTGCTTTTTCTTGTAAACAGATCCTTGTAGATTCTGGATATCAGACCTTTTCAGATTATCCTCAGCAAACTAATGCAGGAACAAAAACCAAACACCAAACACTGTATGTTCTCACTTATAAGTGGGAGCTGAACAGTAAGAACACATGAACACAGGGAGGGGAACAACACACACTGGGGCCTGTCAGAGGAGTGGTGAGGGGAAGGAGAGCATCAGGGTAAATAGCTAATGCAGGCAGGACTTCATACCTAGGTGATGGGTTGATAGGTGCAGGAACACACAATGGCACACATTTACCTATGTAACAAATCTTCACTTCCTGCACATGTATCCCGTAACTTAAAATCAAATAAATATTTTTTAAAAGTTCAGTCTTGCAGAAACAGATCCCAATGTTGATCCCCACATGTGGCAATATTCCTTGTGGCTACCAATTAGCCATTTGGTGGCAAGTCAACTAAATTGAAGTTCTTCCATTCTGAGAAGATAAGTGGTTTATCCCCACAGGAATGAATACCTATCCATTCCTGGTATGGGTTCATTTCCTGCTAGCATCATAATGTAGGAGCTTATAGAGTAACTTATCTGTAGGAATGAAACCTCACATAATAAACTTCAAATGGAAACTCACTTCACAGGAAAGAAAGTACAGGAGTGATCCATTAACATAGAATACACTGAAAGCATCATATTTTACAATACACAAGCAGTGATTTTCACAGAATGTTGGAACAGCTTCTTAAGGTGCAACTAAGACACTATCTCAATGGCAAAACACGGGAGAGACTGCAATGCCATCCTTTAAGATGAAATATCAGAGACCTCTGTGCCATACTATGTCTTTCACAGGAAAAATACATGAACCAAGAAACCAAGGGATGCCAGCAGACTTAACTCCACTTGCCATCATTACCAATGACCCACTGGGCAAGTTTGTGTTTCCTGTCTGTCTCCACACCTCTAAGGGTAGGAGGCCCTTGTTCTCAAAGGGTCATACTCATGCTAGGGAACACATGGAACAAGCAACGATAGCTGCTGGCAGGGCACTTTGGACTCCTTCTGTCCAGAAAATAGAGGTAGGGTGAGGAGTCACCAACCAGGTCAGGGTAGTTGTCCCTGATTAGTGAGAGGAGGTAGGACTGCTTTTACACCACAGGGGCAGGGGAAATATGCGTAGACAGCAAGTGATCCACCAGCATGCCTGTAGGGACTCCTTTACTCCATTTTAACTGTTATTGTTGGACTCATGCAGCAAACCTGGCCCGAGACAAGAATGATTATGAAGGGTGTACTCTCCTCTGGAAGGAAGGTTTGGGTCATACTAACATGACCTCTACAGATAATAGCTGAGTATGCTGGAAATTGAGAATGGATGTGCAGGAGGGAGAGAATGAGGATCAGAGGTTGGCTTTAGAATAACTGCAGTGACCAGGGCTGCAGTTCATCTTACTAACCTCCCTCCTCTAAGTTTTCCCTCAGGAAGAGAGACTTACGGATTTGTTGATATGTGTCTCCCTAATCCTGTCAGGAGCACACAAAAGTGTAGCACACAAAAGTGTTCTTAATGTTCCTTTCACACCTCCAACTGCAGGAAGTGTAATTGATTGAGGGCCCCAGATACTTTGTCTGAAATTCATAGGTGCATTTACATCAAGGCTACACTTCCCATGGCCTGCTCCTAGTCCTTGACTAGTAGGAAGAAATTGTAAGTCAGACCCATTCCTTGCAAACACAGAGCTCCTTCAAATGGTAGCCTTGGCTCAAGGACTTCCTATTGGCTTTATCAAAATGCTCTTAGAACTGCACATCAGTTTAAGACTTCTCTGACCCAACTTTCCTCACAGGGGTTAGACTTGTACCATGATCTATTGGCTCTCTCAGCCCCACACATCACAGGTGTTCCCTGTGCCCCAAATTTCTTGCATGTCTAATCATGTCTAGGTGTCTTAATCTTAGAGGAGCTGAATGGAAGAAGAGAGTCTTATCTTCCAATTCTGCCTTGGTTTAGGTTCTTCCTAGAGCAGCCCTGGAGGGAAATTATTGGGCTCTTCAGTTTGTTTGGGAAGTGATCCCAGGAAGCTGGAATGAGGGACCAGAGGATTGAGACAGGGAAGGAGGAAGTCAAGATAAGAATATGTTATAGAGATTACTGTAGTGGACAATGGGGGCTGGTTTCTGCCAGGACCTTCCAAGACAGGCACCTACCAGAATTTTCCTTCTGAATGACTGGAGCTGGAACATTTATGAGCCATGTTGTTCCTCATTGTTTAAGGATTGCCCCAGTGTTCCAGCTGTGCTGAGCTAGCTTCTACACATCAGAGAATACCATAAAGCAGAGTGCAGTAATATGCATAGCGCACACGAGAACAGGGAAGTTTCATCATGGATTTTCCAGCACGTTATACATATTTGTTTCTCAATAAATAATAAATGAATAAATGAATATATTGACTTTTAAAGATCATGCACTTTAATAGTCTCCTAGTACTAGTCTACAGATGGACAGTATCAGATTCATCTTTGAAGATTAAAAAGTTTAAGTATTATAGGGTCCTTTTTTTTTTCTTTTTTTGAGGTGGAGTCTTGCTCTATTGCCCAAGCTGGAGTGCAGTGGTGCGATCTCGGCTCACTGCAACCTCCACCTCCCAGGTTCAAGAAATTCTCCTGCTTCAGCCTCCCATGAAGCAGGAATTACAGGCAGGCACCATGCCCAGTGACTTTTTGTATTTTTAGTAGAGACGGGGTTTCACGATGCTGGTCAGGCTGGTCTCGAACCCCTGACCTCAAGTGATCCGACTGCCTCGGCTTCCCAAAGTGCTGGGATTGCAGGGGTGAGCCACTGTGCCTGGGCTAGATCCTATTTTTGAGTAGGGTATTTGTGATTCATTGGGGTGAGTCAGCCCAATATTCTGCATATTTAAAAATGTCTCCTGTGACTTACGGGAAGAGTTCATACTGGGAATTATTTATTTGATTCCATCAACTAAAGCTCATCTTTGTTGCTTCTTGTGGAAGATATTTTGCGATCTGTTCTTCTGAATGTCCAAACTGTATCTTTCTAGGTTTTGTACATAAACTTTTCACCAAATTTGATACCTTTCATTTGTGAGTGATTGAGGACAGCTCTCTAGACAGAAATGAAATTACCAATAACATGTCATTTCAGGTATAGACACAATAGTTTTTCATCATAGATTAGTACTACATAAGAAAGTTGACTAATATAGGTTTCACATATTTCTGTTTTCTAGTTAGAAATTACCAGGAGAAGCTCACCTAAAATACCAGCTTTTTAAAAAAATAAAATAAAAATAAAAATAAAAGTCTCAGTACTCATGGGCTCTGGGTATCATAATTGGAACTGTACCCAAAAGAATAGAAGTCTCAGAAATGACCAGAGAGGACAGGTTTTCAGCATGTTTAGTTTCACCACTGATGACTTTTAATTCAGTCTGTCATCTAAAAGTATAAACTAAAGCAGGAGTCCCTAACTCCTGGGCCACTTACCAGTACCGGTCTGTGGCCTGTTAAGAACCTGGCCTCATAGCAGGAGGTGAGTGGTGAGCAAGCCAATGAAGTTTCATCTATGTTTACAGCTGCACCTCATTGCTTGCATTACTGCTTGTGCTCCAACTGCTGTCAGATCAGCAGATCAGCGGCGACATGAGAATCTCATAGGAGCAAGAACTCTGTTGTGAGCTCTATGTGTGAAAGACCCAGGTTGCACACACCTTATGAGAATTTAATGCCAGATGATCTGTCACTATGTCCCATTACACCTAGATGGGACTATCTAGTTGCAGGAAAACAAGCTCAGGGCTCCCATTGATTCTACATTATGGTGAGTTGTATAATTATTTCATTATATATTACAATGCAATAATCATAGAAATAAAGTGCACAATACATATAATACACTTGTATCACCCCAAACCACCCCCGCCCTTGGCCCATGGAATCATTGTCTACCACGAAACTGGTCCCTGGTGACAAAAAGCTTGGGGACTGCTGGACTAAAGGACAGAAAATGATATCTACAATTTTAGGAACTGAAGTCTTAAAGAGGAAGGGAAAGAGACATGAGTAAAATGGGTTAGGAACGTTGGGATATAAAAGCATGGATCGTGTTTGTCCTAGAATCTCTTGGGCACGCTTTTAGACTAATCTACTCTATGAAGCAGCTACTTTTGACATCATGTTTTGGCCACTTCAGAGCCTCTCTTCAGCTGGCATTCTTCCTTACAAGTTCCACCCAAATAATCTCATGCGTAAATTACTATGTAAAATAAGGACCTCTATTATTTCTCTTAGGCCACAGTATCTCAGAACAAGGTGACAGTAATAATGGATCAGGGGAAAAGGATGTGGCCCATAAACATCTCAGTACTGCCCCTGATTTAAATATATTTTCACATTATAAAATAATGTAGACTCATAGAAAAATTCAAAAGATTCTAAAAAGGAGCAAGCAGAAGCCAAAGCATCTATATGTCTACCAAATATAACCAGAATTTTGGTGTTATTTCCTTGTATTTTTAAGTTTTAGATGTGATTATTGTTTTGAGTAGCCTGTTAAACTCAAGTGAAAACATGGAAAAATAGATATAGATAGCTAATGAACAGAGCCATAGATTTGATAATGTCATTCTCCTGTATATACAATGGTTGTATACTTATTTTATTCAATAATATAACACAACAAACTTTTATTCATTGAAAATATTTTATAGAAATAATTTTAATGGCTGACTAATATAGTTATGTACGTATTCCTCATTGCCATTTAGTTTAATTTCTTCTTAACTTCTGGTATCAGTCACATAACCTTTATCATCTATGTACAAAATGTCTTTTCTATATTAAGAATTCTTTCTTTAGTTTCACAAAAAGGAATCATGGTGTTGAAGAGTTGGAATGCTTTTATATTTCTTGATAGGATATTTTTAAACCCCTGAGGAAAAGCAAAACTAAAGAGAGAAAATTCACATAAAGATATATGTGGATTCCACATGTTTATATTTTTAGTATGTAATTGTTTGGACTTATGCTGGAGTAAAGGGCAAAAGAAGAGTGGATCTAAAAGGGTGTTTCCTACTGGAAAGGATGATGGCAGCAGGATGAGTTTTCTCCTCCTCTCCTCGCACACTGAAACAGCCTTCCCAGATTATCATGTTGTAAGTCTGGGAAGCTGGCTGTGAACTGCGGGGCACTAGTCAGCAGATATCATCCATTCATTCACTCAACAAATATTGACTGAGTACCTACCATGTGTCAGGAAATAGCCTGGGTAAAGGAGGTAGGTGAAAGAGAGGGAGAAAACCTACTGACGAATAAAGAAATAAGTGCCAGGCAGAGGATTTAAAGAAGGTCAAGTCTAGAGAGTGACTGATTTGCTGCTGTGGTTTGGGAGGTCAAAGAAAACCTTTCCATGGAAGACAAATTGAAGCTGGGATGTAAAAGGCAAGTAAGAATCAGTTCTATTTTAGAGAAAGATCATTCTAGGCAGGACAAACAGTGAGTGCAAATTTTCTCAGCAAGGAGTTATTGTCTCATAGGAAACATAAAAAAGGGCAGTGTAAATGAAATCTATTATTTTCTTCAGTTATGGATATAGGCAAAAATAATACAATATAGTATTTAAAGTATCTGTCATTTTGTTATTGTTAGAAACCTCATATGCTATCATAGCGAATTACAGTTTTTACAGATATATTTTAATAATATTTATGCTCATCACTACTTTAAAATTATAGTAGCTATTATATCTGTGACTATGTATTATTATTTAATTTTTAATAAAATAGCATATATTACTGCAACACATTTATTTGAGTAATATTTTTATATCTATATCAATGCAATTGGTTTTCCTTTCTTACTTTATGCTTTTATAACATTATTCTGAGAAAAAGTGCATAGCTTTCTGAGAGATTGAAAAGGTCCTTGGCACCAAAAAGGTGATGGACCCCCATCTACAGGAAAGTGGATGGTAGATGGACTTTTTTCCAGTTATGTGAATGTGTCAAGTAACCTAAATAGCAACAGTAATAATTTGGGTTATGTGCTTTGTTTATTTTTTAGTTCATGAAAATGCAGGGTTTCTTCCTGGCAAAGGACCTTCCATTTGAAGGTGGCTAGTAAATTTTTTTTTAGGTAATTGGATTTGGCTGCAAAGAATGTGGAATGCATCTTACAAGTGACTTCCCAACTCAACAGTTAGCTGCTAGTCACCGAACATCTGTTTTAAATATTTAAATGACTATCACAATAAACATTTTCTTTTAGAAACTAGTGAATAGAATGGACTCATAGAGAACACCTCCAGCAAACATGCTTTATTCTAGGGACATAAAATGTACCAGTAAATTAAAAGGATAGTTGTATCAACCTTCCCATTGCCTTTTTGTAGTTCACTGAGAGGGCTTCACCCCTTTATTAGATGAAATACCAACTGGATCATTGTGATGTGACAAGTACTTTCGTATCTTCAACCTTGCCCACACAGGTAGAAAACTGAATGAATGAATTTAATTATTGAATATCAACCTCTGTATCTCAGTTATTTCCCACGAGTAAAGAAGAATACAGATTTTCTATTTACCCTTAGTGAAAAATATTCCTTTGAATTGATTGTAGGAGTCTTTGCTAATTAAGTGATCTCCAGAGTCATCATTTTAAATGTCTTAAGTTAATTTGGTACAACATTTGGCACTTCCCGAGAAAGTGAAATAAACTTATTTGATAACTCAAGTGCTTGAATTGTGTATGCTTTAATCAGAAAGCCATGACATTTGCATTTAAATTTTACACTCACAGGCAGGAAAGAAGAAATGGTTATAAACATGGATAATTAGAGATTTAAAATGTCATTATTTATCTAGTAATCTTGAAAAAAAATTGATTCTCTGTGGAGATTTCTAGTACATTCCTATCGCCTTCAAAATAATTGAGACTTTTGTTATGTATAGAAGATAATTTTAAAAATATCAGGTCTATTTTCATAAATTTCTGGATGTTTAATAGATTAGATATGCTATTTCCAGTAATTCTAGAGTTTTACTCTGTGTTTCTTAACAGTTTCATAGAGGTATAGTTGATAAGTTAATTTATTAACAGATATTTTTGTTTAAGAGTAGCTTTAGGACTATGGAAAAGTTACAAAGATGTTCATAGATGTCCCTTACACATCACACCTATTTTCCCCTATTATTGACTTCTTTTATTGCTATGATACATTTATCACAACTAATAAAACCATAATGATATATTATTATTAATTAAATCCCATGCTTTCATCAGATTTCCTTAGTTTTTACCTAATGTCCTTTTTCTGTTCAAGATCCCATCCAGGATATCATGATACATGTAGTCAGCAAATTTCCTGTATGTGTCTCTTGGGCTTGACAGTTTCTAATAGTGTTCTAGTTTTTAATGACCTTGACCGTTTTGAGGAATACTTCTCAATTATTTTGTAGAAAGCCCTTAAATTGGAATTTGTCTGACATTTTCCACATGATGAGAGACTGTTTTTGTATTGTTGACTACAGTGTCTTTCATACTACCCCATATCCAGGGTACATACTATCAACATAACTTATGACTGTTGATGTTAGCCTTGATCACATGGCTTGAGTGGTGTCTGTCAAGTTTCTGCACTGTTTCTTTTCCCCCTTTCCATACTGCACTCTTTGCAAAGAAGTTGCTCCATGCAGCCCACACTTAAAGGGCAATTATGTTCCCTCTCCATGAGGACAAGGTATTTTCAAAATTAATTGGAATTCCTCAATAAATGTCCATTCTCCTTGTTCATTCATTCACTCATTTATTTATAGAAGGATGGACTCATACGTCATTTATATTATACTTCAGGTTATAATCCATGATTATTTATTTTTGTTAGCTCAAATTTTCCGGTTTTGGCCATTGAAAGCTCTTTCAATTGATTCCTGTATCCCTTTCACATACTCCATCAGTATAACTTAGTGAGTACTTTTTATTTTCAGACATTAGATTTCAAGGTTATCTTGTATATTCCTTGCTCCAGCAGTAGAATCTGCCATTTTTCCATGAAGACTTGGCTTACTTTATTGAAGACTGATGTTAGAAACCAAGATTTGTGTGCTAGGTGTGCTCATTTGTATTAGGGTATTACTGTTTCAAGACTCTTAACTGGCAGAGCAAAAAAAATACATGTGTGTAACTAGTCCATGTATGTACATATATCAATAATTATGCATATATTCATCTGAATAAGCTTAAAATGAGTTCACACCGGGGTTTCCAACTTTAATTCATTATCATGCATCATTCTATCCTCTCCTCTTTTTATCTGCAATCTTGCCTTCTAACAGTGAAAACCATGATTCCCACTACATGCTATTTGCTTCATTGTTCAAATCCGGTGTACATGTACAGTGACTTCAGAATTCTTATTCCTTCTTCCTACAGAAAAAAACTTTAGCATCTAACTAATGGCAAGCACAGATACTTTGCCACTTAGTTTTACAGTCTCCACTACTTTTACTTTTCAGAGTTACTTAGGTCAATACATTTCTGACATAACCCTCAGTTAGGATATTTCATACATCTGTAATATAAGTTAGATTCTTTTGTCATAATCTGCATTCTATTTTAGGATCCTCCAAACTTCTAAATTATATTATCTTTAATTTGTATTTTCTAGATTTTACTTTTTGTACTGTAGAGTTCTGTGGGTTTTTGATAAACGGATAATGTTATGTATTTATTACTATATTACACTTTGTAAATGAATTTGAAATAGGCTTAGATCTAAGATCTAGGCATGGAACTGTGACTTTTTATTCAACATCTCCTTAAAAAATACTGCCTAATTTTCTTTGTTTTTTAAGTAGTATACATTATACATATAACATATATGTAAACTTTTAGGTTCAGGAGTACAAGTGCAGTTTTGTTACACAGGTAAACTTGTGTCATAGTTGATTGTTGTACAGATTATTTCATCACCCAGGTATTAAACCTACTACCCATTAGTTATTTTTCCTGATCCTCTCCCTCCTCCTACCCTCCATCTTCTGAAAGGCCCCAGTGTGTGTTGTTCCCCTCTATGTGTCCATATGTTGTCATCATTTAGCTCCAACTTATAAGTGGGAACATGTGGTATTTAGTTTTCTGTTACTGTGTTACTTTGCTAAGGATAATGACCTCCAGCTACATCCATGTCCCTGCAAAAACATGATGTCATTCTTTTTCATGGCTCCATTCTTTTCCATATCCAGTTTATCATTGATGGACATTTAGGTTGATTCCATGTCTTTGCTATTGTGAATAGTGCTGCAATAAACATAGGTATGAATGTGTCTATATAGTAGAATGATTTATATTCCTTTGGGTTTATACCAAAGTAATGTTATGACTGGGTCTAATGGTATTTCTATCTCTGGGTCTTTGAGTTACTACCACACTGTCTTCCACAAAAAACCTATTATAGACAAGCTAAAAATGAAAAGCAACAAATTAAAACATGCTACCAGATAAAATCACCTAACCACATAGGAAGACATTAAAAAGGGAGGAACAATGTGTCAATAAACAGTAAATAAGCATCAAAATAGCAGTAGTAAGTTCTTACTTAATAATAACACTGAGTGTAAATGCTGCCATCTATGACAAAACCACAGCCAATTAACATACTAAATGGGTAAAAGCTTAAAACATTCCCCTTGAAAACCAGGAGAAAAGAATGCTCACTCTCATCACTCCTATTCAACATAGTAACGGAAGTCCTAGCCAGAACACTCAGGCAAGAGAGAGAAATAAACAACATCCAAGTAGGAAGAGAGGAAGTCAACCTACCTCTCTTTGCAGATAATATGATTCTATGCCTTGCACACCACATAAGCTTAGCCCCAAAATTCTTTGATCTGATAAACAACTTAAAGTTTCAGGATACAAAAGCAATGCACAAAAATCAGTAGGATTTCTTTACACCAATAATGTCCAAGCTGAGAGTCGAAACAGGAATGCCATCTCACTCATAGTAAGCACAAAATGAATGAAATACCTAGGGATGCAGCTAACCAGTCAGGTGAAGGATTTCTATGATGAGAATTAGAAAACAATGGTGAAAGAAATCAGAGACAGCACAAACAAATGAAAAAAAATTCGACGCATATGGATAAAAAAAATCCATGCTGCTAAATTGGCCACACCGCACAAAGCAATGTACACATTCAATACTGTTTCTAGTCACCCAGCAATGATATTCTTCACAGAGTTAGAAAAAAAAAATAAATTCATTTGGATCCAAAAAAGAGCCTGAATAGCCAAAGCAATCCTAAGCAAAAAGAACGAAGCTGGAGGCATCATATTACCTCCACTTCAATCTATACTGTAAGGCTATAGTAACCAAAACAGCTTGGCACTGGTACAAAAACAGACACATAGACCAATGAAACAGAATAGAGAACCCAGAAAAAATGCCACACACTTGAATTATCTAATCTTCAATGAAGTCAACAAAACATACAATGGGGAAAGGAATCCCGATTCAATAAATGGTGTTGGGATAAATGGTTAGCCATATACAGAAGATTCAAACTGAAGCCCTTATTTATACCATATAAAAAATCAACTCAAGATGGATCAAAAACCTAAATTAAAACCCAAAACTATAGAAACCCTGGAAGAAAACCTAGGAACCATTCTGGACATAGGTACAGGCAAAGATTTTATGATGAAGATGCCAACAGCAATTGCAACCGAAGCAAAAACTGACAAATGGAACTTAAAGAGCTTCTGCACAGCAAAAGTATCTACAATAGAGTAAACAGACAATCTACAGAATATGAGAAAATATGTGCAAACTATGCATCTGGCAAAGGTCTAGTAACCAGAATCTGTTAAGAACCTTAAACAAATTAACACGCAAAAAACAAGCAACCCAATTTAAAAGTGGGCCAGGTCGAGCGTGGTGGCTCACGCCTGTAATCCCAGCACTTTGGGAGGCCGAGGTGAGTGGATCACAAGGTCAGGAGATTGAGACCACCTTGGCTAACATGGTGAAACCCCATCTCTACTAAAAATACAAAAAATTAGTCAGGCATGGTGGCGGGCACCTGTATTCCCAGCTACTCAGAAGGGTGAGACAGGAGAATCGCTTGAATCTGGGAGGTGGAGGTTGCAGTGAGCCGAAATCATTCCACTGCACTCCAGCCTGGGCGACAGAGCGAGACTCTACCTCAAAAAAAAAAAAAAAAAAAAAAAATGACGGGGAGGCCAATGACATGAACAAACACTTTTTAAGAAGAGATACATGCAGCCAAAAAGCATATGAGAAGATACTCAACATGACTAATCATTAGAGAAATATGAATCACAACCACAATAAGATACCATCTCCTACCAGTCAGAATGATTATTATTAAAAGGTCAAAAAATAACAGATGCTGGTGAGGTTACAGAGGAAATGGAATGCACATATACTGCTGGCGAGAATGTAAATTAATTTGGCCATTGTGTAAAGTAGTTTGGCAATTTCTCAAAGAACTTAAAACAGAATTGCCATTTGACCCAGCAATTCCATGATTAGATATATACCCAAAGGAATATAAATCATTCTACCGTAAAGACACATGCACATGTATGTTCATTGCAGCAATATTTACAATAGCAAAGACGTGGAATCAACTTAAATGCCCGTTGACAGTAGCCTGGATTAAAAATAAATGTGGAATTTATTTACACCATGGAATATACACAGACACACACACAAACAAAAATCATATCCTTTGCAGCAACGCAGATGAAGCTGGAAGCCATTATAGTAAGAGAATTAACACAGGAACGGAAAACCAAATACTTGTTCTCTTTTACAAGTGGGAGCTAAAATTGAGTACCCATGAACACAAAGAAGGAAACAACAGACACTGGGTCCTACCTGAGGGTGAAGGGTGAGAGGAGGATGAGGATCGAAAAACTACCTATCAAGTACTATGCTCATTACCTGGGTGATTAAAATAATCTGTACACTAAACCCCTGTGACATGGTATTTGCCTACATAACAAATCTACACATGTACCCCTGAACCTAAAATAAAATTTTAAAAAATACATTAAAAAAGTCAGTTCAGATTCAACAGAAAATACATAACCTCCACCTGCCAATGACAGGAGCCTTAAAGAATTTGTGTATATATTTTAAAACCACTATAGTATTATACTATTTGTCAAGATAATTACTAATTGCCTATTTTTATTATTTCAATTTTGCAGGTGTGAAAACTGAGGATGAAAAAGGAAATTTTTCATACATAAGTTCACACAGTCAGAAAATGGCAGAAAGTGGTGGAAACAGGACCCAAATCTAGGTCTGCTCGGCTCAAACTCCAGAGTTTTAATCCATATGCAATAATTCTTCACAAAACTCTGTTGGGGAAAGAACTCCAAGGGCTGGAAACATCATGGGAGAGTTTTAGAAGTAAAGAAAAATCTGAATTCCATAGTGATAATCAATAAAAATGCCTGGAACACTTAGGTGCCTATTTGGTTTTGTCTTTTGAATCAGCGTATGGTATATCAGAGGAATTAATTCTAGCAATTTTAAGTGGGGCAACAGAAAATTACATAATTCCATAGGGATTTGTTTGACATGTAATTCCAAAAAAGCTAACTTTAAAACAGCTTTGTAGGCCATCTATTCTAAAATTGCATTTTAGAAAAACAACTGAAAGGATAAACACCAAAAGATCAATAATCCCAAAAGATCAATGATTATTGATATATAGTGATATCATATATGTTTTCAGTTTTTTTATTACCTTTTTCAAAATATTCTATAATGACCAAACACAGATTTTATAATTTAGAGAGAAAATATGAGGAAATTATGTCAGCCATTCTTTAGATTCGTCTAGATGATATTAATAAATATTAATTAACAATGATTTTATCACAATTTAGATGTGATTCTACAATCACAGATATTGATACTAGCTACAATTATTCCAGAATGCATTCATAATTTTTCTACAATCTGACCAATGTTGTTTATTGACATTTTTATCTATCTACTTTTGTTAATTTCTAAATAAAAATAGATCTCATATTGAAGGGCAATTACGAGCACAAAGCCCTCATGTGTAAAAGAACAGAAGTTGTAACACTAGGCAAGAAATATGACATACTAGCATCAAAAAGCAAATTGACCTACTCTTTAATCTTAGTGGATTTCAATTGTTTGGTTACTGGTAACTATGTAACCCTACTAGAAATAAAAGAGTATATTCATTCTCTAAATGAAACATTTTATACAACATAAATTTGCTTTGAAATTCTTAGTTATATAGTGAGACCTATGTCTGAGAGTCTGCTGAAGAACCAGTTCACTTCCCTCAGAGATTGGTCTCGAATGAATTTGTGAAGACACAGAGTTTTATGTATCGCACCCACCCAGTTTGGAGACTATGACAACTGCTAGAAGGATAAAATTGATTTCAATCTAAGCAAACAAGGATTTTATTCAATCTGAAATGAAACAACATGCCTAAGGGATAAAAGCAACTCAGGTCTAAAAGTTTAAAGACTTAACAGCTGCCATCTATGAAACAGCTTTCTGTGGAGATTATCTTGCTTTAAATTGAGACTGGTCTTTGTCTTCAGCCTATCTGACTTCTCTAGTTTCCACTTTTTTGTACCTTTGCTGTGTTATTTTTGCGACTTTGCTGGTTCCCAGCTAATATTTTGCATCTGATTTTCTAGTTGGTCTGATGTTGGGTACTACCTGGTCACTATTTTGGTTCTGAAAATTAATCCTGCCTTTTAACATGAGTTACAGGTTTGTCTGGCTCATAAAACCAAACTTAAGGCTGGGCGCGGTAACTCATGCCTGTAATCCCAGCACTTTGGGAGGCCGAGGCAGGAAGATCACGAGGTCAAGAGATCGATACTATCCTGGCAAACATGGTGAAACCCTAGCTCTACTAAAAATACAAAAATTAGTTGGGCTTGGTGGTGTGCACCTGTAGTCCCAGCTACTCAGGAGCCTGAGACAGGAGAATCACTTGAACCCAGGAGGCAGAGGTTGCAGTGACCTGAGATCGCACCACTGGACTCCAGCTTGGTGACAGTGAGACTCTGTTAAAAAGAAAAAAAAAAAACAAAACAAAACTTAAAAGCTCAACAATTAGAAGCAAGACAAATATGAAGTGAAAGAAGATAAAAGTATTCTAGAAATGAACATAATCGATTTATTTGTTTTGATTTTGATTGGGAAGTACTGCATATGGAATTGGCCTGCAAGCTTCCTAAGCATGTACCGAAAGCAAATGCAGGCAGATGTCAGGAGATATGACAACTGGGTAAAGAAAAGAGAAAGGATGAGAGGAGGTTATTTATTTTTTTGCAAATATTTACTGAATTCTCACAGTAGGTCAGATACTTCTGTAGTCACTGAGTGCCCTGACTTTGTGAAGCTTATCTTCTAGTGGGTATAATTAGATGATAAATAAGTAGACAAACAAATAAGATACTTTCAGCTAGTATCTGCTGTGAAGAAAGTAAGAAAGGATAATAGGGTAGAGAAAAAAATCTTAAGATTTTGTTATTGGATGATTTTTGAACTAAAAACTGAATGGCGAGAAGACCCATCCTTATGATATTTGGTAGAAGACTATTTCAGGCAAAGGAAATAACAAATGCAAAATCTATGGACTAATAAAGCAAATTTAGCTCTGCCATATCAAAGTGTATTACTCCACTCTCACATTGCTATGATGAACTACCTGATACTTGGTGATTTATAAAGAAAAGAAGTTTAATTGGCTCACAGCTCTGTAAGCTGTGTAAGAAGCATGGCTGGGGAGGCCTCAGGAAAGTTACAATCATGGTGGAAGGCAAAGAGGAAGGAGACATATCTCACATGGCCAGAGCAAGAGGAAGAGGGGAAAGGGGGAGGTGCTACACAATTTTAAACAACTAGATCCCATGTAAACTTACCCACTATCATAAGAAAAAGTAAGGGGGAAACCCACCCCCATGATCTAATCACCTCCCACCGCGTCCCTCCTCTAATATTGAGGATTACAATTTGACATGAGATTTGGGCAAGGATACAAATCCAAACCACATCATTCGGTCCCTGTCCCCTCCCAAATCTCATGTCTTTCTCACAACAAAAACACAGTCATCCCTTCTCAACAGTCTTCCAGGTCTTAATTCATTTCACTATTAACTCAAAAGTCCACAGTCCAAAGTCTCATCTGAGGCAAGGCAAATTCTTTCCACCTACTATGAACCCGTAAAATAAAAAACAAGTTAGTCACTCCCAAGATACAATGTGGGAGTACAGGCTCTGGGTAAAAACACCCATTCCAAAAGGGAGAAATCAGTCAAAACAAGGTGGCTATAGGACCTATGCAAGTTTGAGACCCAACAGGGCAGTCATTCAATCTTAAAGCTCCAAAATACCCTCTTTTGACTTGATGTCTCACATCCAGACCACACTGATGCAAGTGGTGGGATCCCAAGGCCTTGGGCACAAAGGTTGTTTTTATGTAAATGGCATTTGGTGTCAACTTACATTTTCTGAAAAGGAAAGTGAAAGAATTCTTGAAAACTCTGTTCATAAAAGATTTGTAGGTCTGTGTCTGGTATAGGTTTTAGAGGGCCTAGATAGTTACCTATTCTACAAAAGGCCATTTTATAAAATGATCCAGGAACTCTTACCTTCTTTCACTTCCTACAAATGCACATGTTCCTTCCATCTTGAGGGTCTTTACACATAGGCCTCTTCTTCTTGGACAGCCTTCATCCTTCTTCACTTAGTTATGTCCTACTTAACAGTCAGCTCTCAACTCAAATGCCACATCATTTTTAGTTCTTATCTCTGCTTGCAAATGACTTATGTGTATAACTAATAGACCCCATGAGGATAGGACCAGTGTCTGTCTAGCTCAGTGGTTTCCCCAGCACCTAGCAAAGTACCAGGGACCATTACCATGAACATCAGCTTTAAAAATCACAGGATCTGAGCAATATTTTGTGGAGTCTTTTTTTCTTATGCTCAACATGCCCTTGTTGATTTTAATGGAAGTAGACTGGTGCACAAATTTGAAATAAACCAGTTCTGAAAATGGTTTACAAATGAAATACAGAATACCATACACAGCATTTTGTGCTTCCTGGAATTAGTTAATTGAATTTTAATTTTTTTCCATAAAAGAATACCAAAAAAAACCCTTAAATGCAAAGGTCTGCATATCAAAGTGGGGGTCAATCTCAAAAAAAAATCTCACTGAGATGCATATCATCAACAATATTTTGGAATGTATTCCAGATGACTCTTTAGAAACAAATCACCAAGAACACATCTGAATATGGAGGGGAGGATAAGTAAGAGTCTTATATAGCATTTGCTACTCCTGAATGTTTTTATGTATTCCGAAAAGTCTTTCTTTTTGTAAAATATGTTGCCTATCATGGAGACTGCACATACTGCCTATTATGGTAATAGATGAAGAATAACATGCTTGATTTAAGTAGAGAGCCTTAGAAAGTCTTAGAACATCACTTAAAAAAAAAAAAAAAACCTCTTCATGCTCTGTTTTCTTAAGAACTTGTGTGGAAAAAAAAGTAAAATGCATCTGCATTCAGCATTCTAATATTTCATTATTTAGAAGTCATCTAAATTCAATGCATTATTTGGACCATAAAAAGACTTTTTTTCCGACAAAATTGACCTTGCATACACACACACACGCGCACACACACACACACCCCATATAAAGATGTATGTGTCTCTGCATTGTTAAAATAAAACTTTGGAAGATCTGGGTTTTCTTACTTGCCGGCCATTGAGCTGAGCAAGTCAATGCAGGTTAATATTGTTTTCTCTTAGCATATGTGATGTCAAAATTCAAAAGGACAATTTTCTTTGGAGGAGCCAAGTAAATAGTCCCATAGGTGATCACTTACGGCTCAAATAAACTGCCCAATATAGGTTAGTATTTATTCCATCACTAATAATTACTTAAGAGTGTCTATTTATAATCACCCTATTTGCCTGTGTTTGTAATTAATAAGGACAATAAGGAAAAATAGGAAATGTTTAATACTAGAAATAAGAACTCAAGCTCAAGCAAGAGCAAGTGTTAGGAAGTGCAGGGGAGGGGCAATGATGCTGATGTTAGGCTGACAACATGTCCCGTAGTACAAACTGTACCCTTGACAATTAGGTGATGAAAGGGAAATACATGAAATTGCTTTTACATTGTTTATTGACCTTTAAATTACCTAGATGTTGAAGTATGGCTCAAAGAATAAACAATTGTCACTATACAAAATCTTAGAATTAGAGAAAGAAAAAAATGTATCTGAGGCACAGAGGTTTGTTAAATTTCAAAAGGCAGGTTAACATGAACATATTTTTTAAATTTTAATACTCAGGAACTAAAAATAAATTTAAGTGCAAAAGAACATTATCTTGATCCTACTTGAAGCCAACAAATTTTTCCAAATGGTTATCTTAAAATTCCTCCTAACAACCAGTCTAAATGGCAAATATGGAATCAAAATCTTGGAAGACAGTAATAAAAGATGCTTTTCCTCCCTCAGTAATTATTTGTAACATTTTGTTCTTAATGATAGCCTAAATGTCATGCTCCCATTCCACTGGATTCTGGAGTTCATGTGCATTCAGCACATATTGATTCCGTTTCTTTAATGCAGAACTGGGGTACACTAATTAGACATTTAAAGTATGTGTCTTTATATATGGCTGATGCCTTTAATAGGGGAAATAAATCAATGCAAAAACACATTATAAATGAATGCAGGCCTGTGTGTTTAAGTGGCCCATACAATGAGAGTTTAAAAAAGAGACTCTGCATACTAAGACTGACCTCTTTGCTGATTCTTAAATGCACTATGCCCTTGTCTTAGTTAGATGCTAAATCCAGGGAGATGCTTTCCCTGAATTTAGCAGCAGAAAATTGTGTCAGAACATAAGAAAAACACAACAGTTTAGCAAAACTGTCAGTCATGCCAATGGACCATTGTGTTAGCATATTTCTAAGCCTCTGGTTAGAAGTGGAACTTTTACTGCCTGAAAGAAAAAGTATCTTTAAACTGCATATAAGATCTAGCCTTGAGACAAGGGAAAAATTTCTAAGATTTTGCTGTATATTTGAGGCTAACTCCTGAAAAGCCCACCTGCTATTAGTTCAAACCAGTCACTTCCCTGAAGAGCATGTTTATTAAGATAAGTGTCATTGGTTGAATGATGGCCTCACAAAAATAGTTTCTACATATTAACACCAGGAGCCTAGGATTATAACCCTATCTGGAAAAGGGTGTTTGCAGGTGTCATTAAGTTAAGGATTTTGAGATGACATCATTATGGATTACATAGGTGGGCCCTAAATTCAATGACAAGTGTTCTTATTAGAGACAAAAGAGGAGAAGATTCAGATACAGAGAAGACCTCATTAAGTAAGTGGCAGAGATTGGAATAACATAATCATAACCCAAGGAATTCTGGGAGCCAGTAGAAGCCAGAAAGGCAAGGAAACATTCATTTCTAGAGGCTTTGAGACAGAGCACAGACCCCTTTTAGGGGCCTGCTGTCCCTGTCTTAAGCATGGAAATAAAGGAAAAATTTGAGTCCCATCAAGGGCAATTCCAGGCATCTAGCTAGCCTTAAAAAGTAAATGAGCAACCTGATAAACAGAAAAGCAATGATAACTTAAACAATCTCCACCCAAATAAGCTAGAGTCACAAGATGTTTGCTTCCCTATAGAAACTAGAAATAACATCTTAACATATGTCCCTGAGTTGTTTTTTGGAAACCTGGACCCCCACCAGAAAAAAAAGGCCAATGGATAGATTAGAAAACAAACAAAAAACAAAACAAAACAAAACACCTCTGCCATGTAAACCTCAGGTAAGGGTGAACAGAAGTCTAGACTCTGACTCTTGCTTTTTGTTCTAAATGTCTTCCTGACGGGCCTGGAGAAGTCATGCCCACAGGCCAAACCTTAACATTTCTTTCTACTGGCCCCAACTTTTCAGATAAAGCTTATCTTCCTTAACCAATTGCAAATCTAGAAGTCTCTGAATCCACCTATGACCTGTAAGCTGTCTCCCCCAGACCCCCACCCCCGACCCTGGGCACCCACTTTAAGATATCACACTTTTTAGGTCAAACCAATGTATATATATACCTGTCTTGATTTATGACTTTGCCTGTAATTTCTGCCTCCCCACCCTTGAAACCCTTACATGTAAGTCATCAGGGATTGGGTCTTAAGCATCAGTGTGGCACCCTGCAAATAAATGCCCGTCTTTCCCTTGCTGCAAACTTTGGTGTGGGTGTTTGGCTTTACTGTTCTGGGTGAGCAGACGCAGGTTTAGTGCAGCAATATCTTCAGAGGGTGCCTAGCCTTGTAAAAATCTTGATTTCAGATTTCTAGCCTCTAGAAATACAAGAATAAATTTTTGTTGTTTTAAATCACCAGGTTTTTGTTCATTTTTTGCAGCAGCCACAGGAAACTAATACAATGAGCTTCAAGAAAAACTTGGCCTCTTCGCTGTTCCTTAAATGCCTAATGCTCTGGTCTTAGTTAGGATTTGTTATTCCCTCTGCCTGAACACTCTTCTCCAATTATGTGGAGGACTCCCCCATTCACTACGTTTGAGTCTCTGCTCAAATACCACTTGACAAAAAGCACTCCTATTACCTAATGTAAATTAGTAGCCCTATCCCATGTTTCCCTGCTCTATTTACCGTATCAGCTCTGACTATCTCCTCTCCCTGCCACCATGAATGATGATCCTAACTGTCTTGTTCACTTCTGTACACTTGAAGAACTTTCCTTGCACATAGGAGGTATTTAATAAATACCTGTTGAAATACAGGCCAAGTCATTTTTTGTTGTTTTTGTTTGGTTGGTTGTTTTTTGAGAGAATGGGGGATAGGGATGAGAACATCAAATCAGTGGAAATCCAATATGCTAATGACAATAATTTGTAGCACCAACAACATTACATAAGTGGCAACTTCTAGTTACCTACATTAAGCCCATTAACCACTGGGAGAGACCAGCTTATGGCTCTACACAACATGAAGGATTGTTGAGCTGAAGACAAGAAGAAGTAGATGCAGGAAAGCTCTTTGTCCTCCGTCTGTTTCACTAAAAGCAAGACATAGATTTTCAAAGACAAAAGGTATCCTGCCCACCTCTCTAACAGGAAGAAAAAAAGTTAACCACTGAAGACAGTGTTAGCCCCTCATCACATGATATCACAGGATATGATATCAAAGTAATCTATATTAACAAGCTTTACCAAGTTTTATCTGCCTGTTATTTGCTTTCTCCCAATTTGCCACCTGTAGAGACTGAAAATCCTTTTCCTCTGTCCTGCCACTACTCTAAAAATTTACTGCTGTTTGTTTCATATGCTATGTAAACTGAAATTTAAAGCCAACTCTTGGAGAACTGCTCATTCTCTGGGTGCCTCCTCCAATGTACATATGAAATATACCTGTTAAGAAACTTGTTCTTCTCTTTTTAATTTGTCCTTTGTAACAAGGGTCTGTTTTAAGATCCTATGTGAGTTACTTTTCCCCTACACATAAAAGAAAAAGCCCCAAAAGTAACTGTTGATGTCAGAATATGGGAAACGTGTGTCTATAAAGTTAGATGTAAATGGACTATCTGTAAATTCAATCATTTTAATACTGAGATGCTTTATATGACTAACGTTGCATCTTTATCTCTGATATTCATATACAGTGGCTCTTAATACTTAGTCATTAAGTTTCTGTATTCCTAATTCTCATTCAAGTAGTTAACAATGTGTAAACACATTTTAAATATAATAGGAGAATATGCTATTAAAAGAATCACTGCTGGCTTAGGTGACTCCTTTTTAATTAATAAGATAGTCAATATTCAGTCCTTTCAAATTAATTGATTTAAATAACATGTTTGCAATGTGGGTGACAGATGAGCTCCGTTCTTTAAATAGAGTTATTTCTCCCCATGAATTGGAAAAGAATTAAAGGGGGTAATGTACATATTTGCTACTGGGAGAAAGGAATGGCAGGACCAGAGTTAAGCAATTTCATGTTTATACAATGCTATTGTGGAGTCTGTTAATATTCATAATAATGAATCATTGAATCATGAACATTTATTTCTTCAGAGATCACCTTTGCTTCCAAACATTTTGGAGTATCATAAAAATTACACATATTGTCTCACCTTTTAAGGATGAAACTTTATTAGTTTATAATCTTTAGTGAATTGCTAATTAAATAGGCTTTCAATTATCTGATGAATCTTTAAACAGAGAAGGTGCTACTTTCAAAGATCTTTGTTAAAATTGATCAAGTGAAAAATGTATTGTACTTTGTGTTAAAATTACATAAGAGTAAATTTTTTGCAAATCTGTTTCTTTTAGTTTGATTCTGTTTAAAGAGTTAACTGGGTCAAATAAACCATTAACTTTTGCCTTTCCTTTCATTCAGAGTTAGAATATCAAAGAGTTGTCTTCAGAAATTATTTTTTTCAAGTAATAAGTATCACAATATTGATCCATCTTATCAACTGAATTTTATTTTCTACTAATAGGTAAAAGAAAATGTTGATTTAATATTTTACTCTGGTGTGGTATACAGAAATTAAGACAAAAAACTACAGGACAATTTTAGAAATATGTTACATGGGGAATGAGGTAGTCATTATAGAAATTGCTGTCAAAGCAAAAATTTCACCGAAATTAGATTAGCAAGGAAGACCTTATTATACAAGGCTGTTTCTATAATGTGAGAGGGCAGAACTCAGTCTGAATTGAACTCTTCTGAAACAAAGGATGAGATGGTCTTTAAAGGCTGGGATGAGCTATTGGAAAAGTACTAGAGGACTTTAGGAAGGTTGATCAATGGACTTTGAGCAGATTGAGTTATTTCCTGAGTTTACAAATGTTTTCCTCTGTGATTAGGCCATCTGTGCTTGCTAATCAGCATCTATTGAAGTTAGGCTGCTACCCTTTCACAGAGACTGGGAGATACGGACTGTATCTTGCTGGATGATTGCGTTTCAGTGGGATGGCTCTCAGGTCCTTGAGAAAGACATTTGTTGAGTTATAAAACTGACAAGAGGGTTTTAAAAGAATTTACATCTCATAGGGAGAGCGAAACAACTTTCAATTATAAGTTTTCTAAAGAAAATACTCTAAGAAAAGGGAAGGGAGAGGCTTCTGTGATTAGGCCATCTGAATTCTGTAAGAGCCATCTTGAGAGGGAGGGAGATCAAGGACTTAGAGACAGGAAGAAACCTGTCTTAAGTTCAGTCAAACCTCGGATAATGTCGAGGCCATCTTGGTCAATGGTATCTTAAGTTTTTTTAATGTGCTACACTAAATGGTAGAGTTTTTCCTAAAGATCTACTTTCAATGCCTTAGAGAACTACATTCAATTGTTATAAAGCAGCAAACCAGAGGTGCATATATCTATAATTCTTAATAGTTATTATAACCTATTAAGTATTATTTTCAGTCAGGGACTCACTATTTATAATATGAAGGAAGAATATTTAGATCTTACACTTCTACCAGTAACCATGGCTGACCTATTTATTTCAAAATTAATCAACTATAATTATAAGTTAATGGCAATTTCTTTAATGCTAATAATAAGATTATGGGCCTAACAGAAAGGGTAAAACAAAAATCATTTCGATACTGTCTTGTTGCTCTGTTATTTTGACCACACCTTGCTTGGGTTACATGGACAAGCATATTAATAAATAAATATTCCAAAATAAGACATAAGACAAAGATGATTGTTTAAGCATTTAATGAAATCTTACAATATTGTTCAATGGGCCCACTTCAGGTTATCTTACTCCCTAGGTACTTGTAAGTTTGTTTAACATACTATTTACTATTGCTTAGGTCTAGACATTTCTTACCTCTATAAAGTCAGCAGCTAACTTATAGAAAGCTGATAAGATGCAGTGATTTTCTTATTTGTCTACGGGAGAAGATAACATCAAAAACTATGATATTTTTATATCCTGTAGAGAATCATCCAATTTTATAACTAATATCATGTATTTAATAATTTATTTTCTTTTTATACATTATAGAATGCCAGTTTTCAAGACGTCTTTGGAAATAGCTTTGCCATCTTTCTGGTTCCATAAATCATGACATGTGCTTACTATTGTGCGATTTTTTTTTTTTTTTTTTTTTGAGATTTATACTTTGACAAGGAGTTGTAAAGAAAAACCTTACATTTCTTTAGTTTGGGCATATGATGAAACCTATTCTTGATTATTTTCTTTTTCTTTTTCTTTTTTAATTTCTTCTCTTTTCCAATACTGATTATTTCTCATTGCCACTTCTCAACCTCTAGATCCAGAAATTTATTCAACTACCAGTTGGACCAAAGAGGTGAGGTATATGTGTGTGTGTAAAAGTGTGCAAATGTGTGTGCATATGAAGTGCATGTTACTGTGTGGGCAAAACACATTGATGAAGCAGTAAAGCAAAGGAAAACAATCTTCATTCTTACTATTTTGCTTGAGGGGCTCAGAATTTGTACTTGTAAATGAGAGAATTACCAATATGTACAGAAGATTCTCTAATCTAGGGAAAATAAACCTATGGGAATAGCCTCATTGTTATAGACAAAATTGTACCCTCCCTGCACACCAAATTCATATCTTGTGTCTCTAGCCTCCAAAGTTACTGTATTTGGAAATAGGGACTTTAAAGATGTAATTAAGTTTAACTGAGGTCAAATGGGTTGGGCCTTAAGCCAGTTGGGCCCAATCTTTATAGGAAGTAGAAAAGATGCCAGTGATGTGTGAGCACAGAGAAAAGACTGTGAGGACACAATAAAAAGGTGGCCATCTGCAAGCCAAAGAGACATCTCAGAAGAAACCCAACCCTACTGAAACTTTGATCTTGGAATTTCAGCCTGCAGAACTGTGACAAAATACATTTCTGTTGTTTAAACCACCCAGAATATAATACTTAGTTATGGCAGTGCTAGCAAAGTACTAAGCTCACTTTTTTTTTTTAAAAAATCACTTAGAGTCAATTTATCTTGAATTTTTCAAAGCATGCCCTGCATGCATATTTAATATTTGTCGTTACTTGTAACATTCAAATTGTTCTTAAGTAGATGTGATAAGCCAAACTAATTGGCACAAAAGTACAATTTCAGTGGTTACATGATAGCTGCTAAATTAGTTTTATTCACATACAAGTTTTTGTAATTGGTAAAGATAATCTGTTCAAAACAAGAATTGCTAGCTAATAGTTATGCATACCAAAATGAGTTAGATAATATGGCTGTCTTTGCTGTCTTGGAGCTTCAGTTCTCAAGGTATTTTGTTTCCTAAGCACAATCACTTTCAAAAAAAAGTCTCCAAATAATTTATTCTCTGTTAAAAATATCCTCCTCAATAAGTGTCATCTCTTGTCCTATAGCCATATTTAGTACACATTGTAGTGCACCACTCAGATTGTGCATTCAAGATCAAGCCACACATTCTGGCTGTCTGAAATGTTACCTGCTAACAGTACAGAACTGAAGGTGATCAATTTAAGATGAATGATGAAAGCCAGATGACCTCTTTGGCAGCTGATCTTTTGCAGTTGACAGAAAAAAACTGGGAATCAAGCTCAACACTTAATTATTAGACTATCTGGGCTCCAGAGAATATTTAATTTTCACCTCTAGCCAAGATTCCTATGTTATGATCATGATCCTGATTGGAAAGAAGTAGAACTCTGAGACTTTGCAAGGAGATATATGGGTATTGTGCTTATATATTAATCTCTACATGAATGTCTACATTGTTACAACCATTCTAAGCCTGCAGAAGTGGTGTACTCCTCCTTACTAGAGACTAAAGTGCACCCCTTGCTTGAAGATGATCAGAGGCCACTGTCTTCCAAATATGGCCAACCCACTACCAATATCTCCTCTCCTCTCCCCTCTTGGCCAGTATACTAATGACTAGAGACAAATCACAACATAACCTGATCAGAAGATTGTTGGATTGTACAAGAAAGGAGAGAAATTAAACATGAAGGAGTTGTAGGATATGACTAACATATACTGTCAGGGTCTAGGAAAATATATATGGATGCTAGATCAATAATGGTATACTGGGTTGGCACGGTGGCTCATGTCTGTAATCTCCACACTTTGGGAGGACAAGATGGACAGATCACTTGAGGTCAGGAGTTCAAGACCAGCCTGGCCAACATGGTGAAACCCCGTCTCTACTTAAAAAAAAATACAAAATTAGCTGGGCATGGTGGCCCATGCCTGTAGTCCCAGCTACTTGGGAGGCTGAGGCATGAGAATCACTTGAACCAAGAGGCAGAGGTTGCAGTGAGCCAAGATCGTGTAATTGTACTCCAGCCTGGGCAACAAAAGGGAAATTCCAGCTTAAAAAAAAAAAAAAAAAAAAAAAAAAGGAACAGCAAAATGTAACATTGGTGTAACATTGGATAAAAGAACATTAAGGGATCACTCTCTTATGATTCAAGATTTAACGCCCTGAGAAGGACAAGGACTTTGGGAGATATTGCTAACAAATGTTTTTATGATTCTTGGAAACTTGGAGAAAGTAATATCCCAAACTGAGTGATGAGGAAATGTGAGAATTGCTAGAGAAGATAGTGGAGAATGAAAGGCTCAGAGTGGGGTTGCTAGAACAGGTATATTATGAGAGATTGGAAACCCACCGGTTGACAATATTTCATAGAGAGGTCCAGAGGATTGCCCATCTACCAAAATAATACGGAATTTGCTAGTGAGTGGAGCACAAGCATCACTGATAATTTCACAGATGGATGTCCTCTATTGGCCAGGACTGACAGTAGGAGATATTTTTGTAGAACTGGCATCTTTAACAGTAATGAGAATGAGAGGATCCTGAAGTAATAGAGACTAGTTGCAATGATTAGCTATCAAAATCATTTGAGTGCAAATATTATAATAAGTAGCAAAGGCAAACATGGGTACAGATAAACTGTGGAGAAGAATAACGAACATAGGGCACTTAGAGGCATGACAGGTGCATCCAACAAAGGTATTGCTTGAACTGTCAAAGAAAATCAAAGTTGAGTGGGTGGGAATCAGAGGACAGAAATCCCCAAGTCAGAATCTCTTACTGAGTTTCTATACTTGAGCCAGGTTTTGGAAGTGAATGAAAATCGTTGATTGAAGTAAAGACTGGGTACCAAGAGGATCCATGCCAAGTAAAAACCATGGCGAGTGTATGTAATAAAGATTCTTTGAGACCTTTTCCAACAGGACCCATAGACATTCTCAGGTAATCATTGGACACAGGATCTAAGATAACATTGATACTCAGGACCCTGAAGTACTACATCAACCCCTGTTAGAGTCAGAGCCAGGTAGTAAATAGAATCCTATCTCCGGTACAGATTAGCGTAGTTCCACTGGGTCCACAGACCTACCCACTTGCCATTTTACAAGTCTTTGCATATATAGGTGAAATGGATATATTGGAGGGGTTGTCAAGACCACCACATTATTCTGTGGCCTTTGTGTAAGAGCTATGTAGTAATGATGAAGCCCAAATGGAAATCTTTGAAATTAACCCCCATGCCTATGTCAATATGTAAGAAAAATGGCATTAATTTTTTTCATCCCAGATGGAGTAGCAAAGATTCATGTCAATTTTAAAGATGTAAAATGCACAGGGATTGTAATCTTCCACATCATTTACTTCACCAATCTGGTCCCTACAAGAAAGTAAAAGAAATATAACAAATAGGATGTTCATAACTATGCCAAGTAGTCGCACCAATTTTCTTTATTTCATGTGTATTCACACATCAGCAAAATAATATGCCCATTTTAATTCATAACATAATTTACCTCAAAACTGTATTATATAGGTGCAGTGAAGTTAATTTTGCAAGACAACCTTTTTTCTTCATTTGTGTTTAATTATTTTAGGGATGTATTGGTTGTAGTGGTATTCAACAGTATCATACTTTTTCATGATAACTAAGGCTAGCTATTAGTTCACTGGGAACATTGACCTTGTAAAGAGAAAATAATACCTTCCATTTAAGATTCTGCTTTTGTGTTTGGTATGCAGCACAATAGTTTTACTCAATATTGCTGCCTTTGCTCTTTCTCTAAATTAGGAAGAAAAAAGAGTTAGTAATTATTTTAAACTAAGTGGTAGTTATGTGAGCTTTGTTACATTTCTGTTTTTATGCCTTTTTGTGTGACTGAACTATTCATGATTATAGAAAGAAGTACAGAAAAAGAATAACTGTGTTATCCAATTACTTTGGAGCCTTTTTAACTCTGAAAATGGTAGAAGAACAAAGAATAGACAGTTCAGTGACTGCTAAATCATGCAAGGAATGATCAAACCTGTATATCCGATTTTTTATAATTACTACTAATCTAGACTTCTAAAATTAAATAATTAAGTAGGATGAAATGAGATTATAAGCATGTTAGAGATAAGAGTGTCTGTTAGAGAAAAGTACAATTCTTGTAAGATGAACCTGTGCAATCCAATTAAATTTCTAGAATCCCAAACACAGCTCTGAATAAAATGGAAGGTTCTTCTCTGATCACTAACGAGAAGCCCTTTGAGTGATTTTGCCAGAAGGTTATTTGTTAATTAGAACCATGTGGCATTATGTTTATGTGATTCAGAAACGAAGTGAACTGCTGTTACATTAGAATGCAGGCAAGGACAGCAATTACAGGAACCACTGAGCAGCTATTATTAGGTGATGACCGTAGATATATAAAATTTTGTATGCAATTGATTTTATTGTAATAGAAATATATCCCTTTCATAATCTTAAATGTAAAAACAATGTTGCCAAATATTTCATTTCCTTTAATACAAATATAAAGGCAACTTTCAAAATATACATGTAATTAATTTTTTTCAAAGGAAAACGTACAGGGAAGGGTACTCTTATTGCCCATAATACAAAGTAAAGTTGTAATTTCAGCATGACCTTTGACTTTGATATCCCCTTTTATTTTAATATCCAGTAATTTTTCATTTATTTTATTGCAACATGTGCTTAAACTCTGACACACAGAGGTATAGAGTAACAAAAGGAATCAGATTTCCCACTGAAACAGAGGTATAGGCTTATGTCAAGAAATACCACTTTCTTGAAGACTGTTAAAAATGAATTAAAGTCCTATCACTTACTTTATTCTCATAGCAATGAGATCATCTTTGGAAATGCATCTCTCTTTGAGCAATTTTTGTAAATAGGATAGTGTCAGGGACTGAAGTGCATCTCCCCAAAATGCACAGGTGGAAATTTAGCTCTGTGTTTGGAGGTAGAGCTTATAAGAAGGTAATTCAGATTAAATGAGGTCAAAAAGGCAGGGCTCTAATCCACTACAATTGATGTCCTTGAATTAGAGACACCAAGAGTGCACACAACAGAAGTAAGGCCATATGAGGACAGAGCAAGAAGGTGGTAGTTTGCAAGCCAGGAAGAGGGGCCTGAGGAGAAACCAACCCTGCTAGCATCTGGATCATGAACTTTCAGCTTCAAGAACTGTAAGAAAATAAATTCTGTTGTTTAAGCTACCCAATCTGTGACATTCTGTTATGGCAGCCCAAGCAGACTAATAATATAGGCTTGAAATTAAAAATCTATATTTGTATGTTAATTCCTCAATGGAGATTTGCTTTGGTGTCTGAGGATTCTTATGTGTTTGGAAATTGAAAGCCTTTGTAATTGGTGATTCTGAGCCAAGCAAGCACTGCTGCAGCATTGGGAGCTCTTAAGAAGAATGCATGCAAAGTTTCCACCTCCAGTATCTTCTTTCATCTTGGCAGCTGGACAAAAGGCCTCCAGTTTTTCTGCAATATTCATTATAGTGGCTGTAAGGCTTTGATCAAAAGATTAATTGTATTCAAGTGAAGAAAAATGTTTGCTAAATTCTCCATTTGAAATCATTTTAATAGAAGACTTCAAAAAATGTAAAAATTCTGTCCTCAGTTTGATATTGCTCTTTAAGACTTGTCCTTGAGAGTAGAGTGAACCTATTGGTAATGGGAAAGGGCTTTACATTCTGCACTGAATTTTGAAAGTACTATTTAAAGAGGAAGTGATTTAAGTCCCTGGTACTGATGAATTTGATAAATCTTATGACAATTGACATATTTGCTTTTAGATATTTTGGCTGTGTTTTTAATGCTAATGCATGGCAATATAGAACACAATAAAACTCGATGTGTTGCCAAGCACTAGAAATACTTCGTCAATAAAAGAGTTTTCAAAATTTAGCCCAACTAGAGGTTTAACATTGCAAATAAATCCTTCATCACTACAAGGACACTGCAGCCCTTGAAGCTTCTTAAAGGGGCTCCTAAGATAGGGAATCTTCTTGGACAGCATAAGAGTGAACATCATAGGTAAATACTAGTATCTTACTTAACTCAAAGACCATCTAGGTTCATACTGTAAAAACTTCAGGCAAATTAATAGCTTTTTGTTTTCAAAGACCTGTTTTGATATATAATATAAATATATTATCTTTTCTGGAAGGAATGGGGTCATTTGATTGCAGCATTGCTTTAATGTTTCTTTTCTCTGACTTAAACTATAAGCCAGCTTGACCATTTCTAGTGGTTAGGGCTTCACCACCAATGTAGATTCACTCAAAGGAATTTCCAAGAAATTAATAATCCATGATCTGAAATGATTTTACCCTTCACTCCCATATACTTGCCTATTTAAAATATATACTAAACTGTCAAAAAAATGTGGGCACCAGTAAGTAGACTGGAATATTTTTCAAAAGACTTTGTTAGAATTTTTGAGTCATAGTGTGCAGAAGGTCAAATAAAGAAAACATATCCATAGTATAGCCATTACTGTCATCCAAACAGATCCGCAATATTTCTCTCTGTGATTTCTGATGTTTACCAGAGTAAAGTATGGAAGAGAAAAAAACATATTTGTGCCCTTTGGTGCTTTTCTCGGAAAAAATATTCTCAACACTGAAATATTGTTTCTTTTTCAACCCTCTTCACCTCTTTGACTTAAAGGTCAGACCAGATTTCCTTTCAAACTGGAAGGGTTTTCCTCAAACCTCTGTAATTAATCTTAACCTCACGTAATAGCTTTTTTGTTGTTCAGGAGAATCAAAAAAATGTAACAATAAAATATGCTAAAAAAATCCAGATTATTAGATATGATGTTCCAAATGGTACTTTGTCCTCTTGAGTTCATGATGACATTAACAGTTTTACATTGACATAAAGATAGACTTCATTCATTGTATCATAAAGGATATTCAGAATCTCTTTGCCCTAGTAATACAGGTTTAAAAAAAGAGTAGCACATTCTCAATTCACTTCTTCGGAACATAAGGTATAGCATGATTTATAGATTCTTTAAATAGGCAAAAAGTTTTACCGTGATGTCTACAATGGTTCTATTAGAAAAAGGAAAAAATAACCTTGATGGGGAGAGTGGAGTAGAAAATTTGATGACCTTTCCATTTTTACCTGCTGAAAGGAAAGTGTAAGCAGCTCAAACAGATTTAAAAATTCCCTGAATGTAATGAGCATGTGCTATTTTTATTCATGTCCCTCTGCAGTGTTAAGTACAAAGAGCTCCATAAGTTCTCATTACACAATGCATATGTATATGGCATCATTATGTTGTACACCTTGAATATATTTAATCTTTATTTGTCAATTAAATATTTTAAAATAAAAAATGAAAAATAAGATCATTTTAAATGAAGAAATGGCAGACAATTATGCCGTAGCTATTTTCATCAGAATGTGAAATATCTTTATAATTATGTGGTTTTGCTTTCTGTTTATATAAAATATGTATTTGAAAAGATGTCATTTCTACTGTGCCAGTCAGCTGTCCTAGGATAGATATGGTCATTAATCATACCTAGATGTAAGTATTTCACAGTAAGGCAAAAGGCTACAAACCTATTTAATTACATATTTTCTACTTTTGCTATTTTCTTCCTCATTTTGTTGCAATCAACTTCATACTAATTATTGCTTTCACAAAAATAAATAGAAAATATATTATCATGAAGTACTCATTTTGCTTAAGATTTAGATTTCTAGCTCTAGTAGAGTTTGAAGTATGCAGAATTACTAGCAATTAAGGATTCACATTCTTCAAAAAATGTGTTTTTAATTTGGGGTCTACTGTCCTTCTAGAAAAGAATTCTTGAAAATTTTATGAAAATTTATGTACTTTTGTTTATATATCTTTTTCTAAAGATAAAATCTAAAACGTTTCTTAGACTCTTAAGGGGTATTAGATTCCACAAATTTAGAACTGTTGCTCTAATATACTCTAGTTAATTCCAGGTTGTCAACTGGGAACTAGATTCACATTTTTTGAGATGAAGAAAAGTGATATTAATACAGTGAAATTAATCAAATGCATATACAATACCATTCAGTGGTGTTAATAACACCATAGAATTGAGCAAGGTATATTCTGCTGACATGTTTTTATTTCTTTTTTAATCACATAGATAAAAAAAGTATTTATAAATTCAAGTTAGTTCTTCCACTGTTATATTTAAGTGTGAGCCAAAATAATAAGTCTAATGATTCCTTTGGAGCATGTACTAAAGACTGACAATCAGTGACTCTTTGTCTACTCTTTCACTACATGACATCTTGTGAATGATCTACAGCCAGTGATGTCTGCATAGGACCAAAATGAAACCATGTCAGTTGGAGAAAGATTGCTATTTAGGACCATGTTTGTGAGTGAAACTTATGAAAATGCCTTAACATTCTTATATTCTTAGAGAGCGAGCAAATAGTGAGCTGTAATTAAACTTGTTTGAACTGAGTTATGCCCATTTCAGTAGTACACTATAATAACACTCTGTAGATAAAAACAAAACAAAATAAAAACCTTGGAGAAAAATTGCCAATGCATTTAACTGTGGCACAGTTGGCCAGGAATGCTAAAAGATAATATTTGCACAGGATTTATTGGTATTCATTGGAAACATAACTTTTCTATTACTGCCCAGTACATGATGAATTCTAACTTTCGTATTTACAGCTACTTACATGTCAGCATCAAGTTGTGCAGAGAAATAAACTTAACATTTGAGAAGACAATTCAACTTAAATGAGAAAATATTTTTAATGACTTGTTCTATAGGTAAAGTGTAAATAAAGCAGGCGTATATGTGAATTTGGTCACTTGCTAATGCTAGAGGAATACAAAGATAAACATGGTTGCTCATAAGATTACAAGATTAGTAAAGGGATATACAATTATGAAGAACTAATATAATATGTAGCAGAAGAAAAAGAAACAAATTTATGATAAAACTACAGTCTACCTTCCAAGGCAACAACTATGGGCATGATTATTAGTTTTTGAGACAAACAGAATAAGAAAAGCTTCATATAGAGCATAACATCTGACCTGAATCTTGGGGAATTTGTAGGACTTCATTAAGAATTCCTTCTTTAAAAAAGCATATTCAGGGGCAACTGCAACAGAATATATCAATAGCTAAATTAAAAAAAAATAAAGCACATAAATGGTTAAAAATGGACATTAACAACAACAACAAAAAACCCCACACCCATTCTAGTGAGAAAATGTACATTCCATACTATGATAGATTATGGAGATTGTAGAGTTCAGGTCATCAGTGTTTGTGGAACAAACACTGATGACCTGAACTCTAGTGAAGGGCATATAAGGTGTTACATTAGAGGGAAAATGCCTTCAGACTCTTTCTTTTTTTTAAATACTTTAAGTTCCAGGGTACATGTGCACGACGTGCAGGTTTGTTACATATGTACACACGCGCCATGTTAGTGTGCTGCATCCATTAACTCATCATTTACATAGGTATATATCCTAATGCTATCCCTTCCACCTCCCCCCAACCCACGACAGGCCCTGGTGTGTGATGTTCCCCATCCTGTTTCCAAGCATTCTTATTGTTCAATTCCCATCTATGAGTGAGAACGTGCAGTGTTTGGTTTTCTGTGCTTGCAATAGTTTGCTGAGAATGATGGTTTCCAGCTGCATCCATGTCCCTACAAAGGACACGAGGACACGAACTCATCCTTTTTTATGGCTGCATAGTATTCCATGGTGTATATGTGCCACATTTTCTTAATCCAGTCTATCATCAATGGACATTTGGATTGGCTCCAAGTCTTTGCTATTGTGAATAGTGCTGCAAGAAACATACGTGTGCATGTGTCTTTATAGCAGCATGATTTATAATCCTTTCAGTATATACCCACACCTGCTTTTTTTTGTTTTCCATTTGCTTGGTAGATCTTCCTCCATCCCTTTATTTTGAGCCTATGTGTGTCTCTGCATGAGAGATGGGTCTCCCGAATACAGCATACTGATGGGTCTTGACTCTTTATCCAATATGCCAGTCTGTGTCTGTTAATTGGAGAATTTAGCCCATTTACATTTAAAGTTAACATTGTTATGTGTGAATTTGATCCTGTCATTATGATGTTAGCTGGTTATTTTGCTCATTAGTTGATGCAGTTTCTTCCTAGCATCGATGGTCTTGAGGTTCCAAGATGGGCAAATAGGAACAGCTCCAGTCTACAGCTCCCAGGATGAGCGATGCAGAAGATAGGGGATTTCTGCATTTCCAGCTGAGGTACTGGGTTCATCTCACTGGGGCTTGTCGGACAGTGGGTGTAGCCCATGGAGTGTGAGCCGAAGTAGGGCGGGGCATCACCTCACCCGGGAAGCACAAGGGGTTGGGGAATTGCCTTTCCTAGTCAAGGGAAGCCATGACAGACCACACCTGGAAAATCAGGACACTCCCACCCTAATACTGCGCTTTTCCAATGGTCTCAGCAAATAGCACACCAGGAGATTATATCCCATGCCTGGCTCAGAGGGTCCCACACCCACAAAGCCTTTCTCACTGCTAGCACAGCAGTCTGAGATCAAACTGCAAGGTGGCAGCGAGGCTGGTGGAGGGTGTCCGCCATTGCTGAGGTTTGAGTAGGTAAACAAAGCGGCCCGGAAGCTCGCACTGGGTGGAGCCCACTGCAGCTCAAGGAGGCCTGCCTGCCTCTGTAGACTCCACCTCTGGGGACAGGGCATAGCTGAACAAAAGACAGCAGAAACTTCTGCAGACTTAAATGTCCCTGTCTGACAGCTTTGAAAAGAGTAGTGGCTCTCCCCAGCACAGAGTTTGAGATCTGAGAAAGGACATTCTGCCTCCTCAAATGGGTTGCTGATCCCCAAGTGGCCTAACTGGGAGACACCTCGCAGTAGGGGCCAAGTGACACTTCATACAGCTGGATGCCCCTCTGAGATGAATCTTCCAGAAGAAAGATCAGGCAGCAACATTTGCTGTTCTGCAATATTTGTTGTTCTGCAGCCTCTGCTGGTGATGCCCAGGCAAACAGGATCTGGAGTGGACCTCCAGCAAACTCCAACAGACCTGCAGCTGAGGGTCCTGACTGTTAGGAGGAAAACTAACAAACAGAAAGGACATCCACACCAAAACCCCATCTGTACATCGGCGTCATCAAAGACCAAAGGTAGATAAAACCACAAAGATGGGGAGAAACCAGAGCAGAAAAGTTGAAAATTCTAAAAATAAGAGTGCCTCTTCTCCTCCAAAGGAACACAGCTCCTCACCAGCAATGGAACAAAGCTGAATGGAGAATGACTTTGACAAGTTGAGAGAAGAAGGCTTCAGAAGATCAGTAATAACAAACTTCTCCAAGCTAAAGGAGGATGTTCGAACCGATTGCAAAGAAGCTAAAAACCTTGAAAAAAGATTAGACAAATGGCTAACTAAAATAAAGAGCATAGAGAAGACCTTAAATGACCTGACGGAGCTGAAAATCATGACATGAGAACTATGTGATGCATGCACAAGCTTCAGTAGCCAATTCGATCAAGTGGAAGAAAGGGTATCAGTGATTGAAGATCAAATTAATGAAATGAAGCAAGCAGAGAAGTTTAGAGAAAAAAGAGTAAAAATAAATGAACAAAGCCTCCAAGAACTATGGGTCTATATGAAACGACCAAATCTACGTCTGATTGATGTACCTGAAAGTGACGAAGAGAATGGAACCAAGTTGGAAAAACATTCTTCAGGATATAATCCAGGAGAACTTCCCCAACCTAGAAAGGCAGGCCAACATTGAAATTCAGGATACACAGAGAATGCCACAGAGATACTTCTCAAGAAGAGCGACTCCAAGACACATAATTGTCAGATTCACCAAAGTTGAAATGAAGGAATATATGTTAAGGGCAGTCAGAGAGAAAGGTCGGGTTACCCACAAAGGGAAGCCCATCAGACTAACAGTGGATCTCTTGGCAGAAACTCTACAAGCCAGAAGAGAGTGGGGGCCAATATTTAACATTCTTAAAGAAAAGAATTTTCAACCCAGAATTTCATATCCAGCCAAACTAAACTTCATAAGTGAAGGAGAAATCAAATCCTTTACAGACAAGGAAATGCTGAGAGATTTTGTCACCACCAGGCCTGCCTTACAAGAGCCCTCAGACTCTTAAGTTAAAATCTGGGAGCAAAGGATGCTCCCAAAGTCCACTATCTGGCTAAATGTCCAGGAATTAGTTGTTCTAAGCTGACTGAAGGCTGGTGGAACTGCTGCACTTGACTTTACAAGGCCGTAACTCTCTTTATTGAATTGTGGGGGAAAATATCTCTAAGCTGAAGACACACCTGAGATTTGTTAAGAATACACCTAGGTGTTTGCTGTGAACATAAGAAAAGTAAAAAGCAAGGGTTAGAAACATACTTACTTTATTACCTCACTGAACAGGAGCAGTAGTCAGGCTGAGATGAGGTGAAGGTGGGAATTCTAGCCTGATTTCAGTGTCTGAAGGGAACTGCTTTGCTTGCTCTTTTTCTTTCATTTCTCATTAAAAATATGTATATATATAAACACGGTCACTTTTCTGCCAATCTCTAGCTTCACTTAGCACTGGGGAAGTTTATAGAGAAGTCAGAGGTATCAGGCAACATAAAATAAAGAGTTTTATTGCACAGTCAGATATTAAAGAACGACAGGTAGGAATTAACATTTCCTCAGGGTCAAGGAGATTAGGAATTTTTTTCTAAAGCATTCATTCAACATAAAGAGCCAAGCTCTTTATTTGACCATGCTCAGTGTATTAGTCAAGGTTCTCTAGAGGGACAGAACTTATATATATACACATATATACATACGTATATATACATATATATACACATATATACATACGTATATATACATATATATACACACACACATATATATATGGACATATATATATACACACATATATATATGGGAGCTTATTAAGTATTAACTCACATGATCACAAGGTTCCACAATAGCCATATGCAGGCTAAGGAGCAAGGAAAGCCAGTCCAAAACTGAAGTTCCAAAACTGAAGAACCTGGAGTCCCATGTTTGAGGGCAGGGAGCATTCAGCACTGGAAAAAGATGTAGGCTGGGAGACTAGGCCAGTCTCTCTTTTCACCTTTTTCTGCCTGTTTATATTCTAGTTGCACTGGGAGCTCATGAGATTGTGCCCACCCAGATTAAGGGTGGATCTGCCTTTCCCAGTCCACTGACTCAAATGTTAATCTCCTTTGGCAAAACCCTCACAGACACACCCAGGATCAATACTTTGTATCCTTCAATCCAATCATGTTCACACGCAGTATAAACCATCACACTCAGTTTGATTCTACATCCTATGACCTTTACATTCTCAGGATGTTTACACTACAGGGGCTCAGGAGAGGTGAATTCCAAGATGAGGAACCAGTCCAGCCTCATAAGGCCTTAATCTACAGTAGATGTTTCTGGGAGAAGTACTGAGAGAAGAGAGCAACAAAAGTGATTGAATCCAGAATATAATGACATAAAAGAAGATAATCCAGAATATAATGAAATTATTCTCATGAGCAGTAAAGAATTATTAACATGTTATGCATGGAATTGATAGGATTTGTGTTTTAGCTATATTGCTCCAATGGCAGTTTCAGGGATAGATTAGTCTAAAGGCAAGACACAGGAGACCAGGTGGGAAAATAAGGAAATAAAACAGTTTAGAGACACAGTTTAAATTTAGGAGATAATAATGCTCTGAAAAGCTAAAAATTGGCCGGGCGCGGTGGCTCAAGCCTGTAATCCCAGCACTTTGGGAGGCCGACGCAGGTGGATCATGAGGTTAGGAGATCGAGACCATCCTGGCTAACATGGTGAAACCCCGTCTCTACTAAAAAATACAAAAAACTAGCCGGGCGAGGTGGCGGGCGCCTGTAGTCCCAGCTACTCGGGAGGCTGAGGCAGGAGAATGGCGTGAACCCGGGAGGCGGAGCTTGCAGTGAGC